>NC_088320.1:12684629-12938364 GCF_910592395.1 Lineus longissimus | reverse complement strand
AGACTCTGGGACTTCCTCAATGATACCCATAGAATCCATATCCAGGAAAGCCTGATTGTATATCTAGCATGTCGAACTAGTTGCACGAAGTTGTCAGTTCCGTTTATTAAAACAAGGACAGAAGTGGATCTAAACTGATGAAAACAAGTGAACGAAGAGGTATAGGCCAACACATTTTGAAATTGTAGAAACATCCTCTCCTTTTAAAAAAACGGAGATTATGTTTTCAACCTTTAAATCAAAATACTTTTTTTTTTCTTCTACGGTGAAAGATATGTGGACCGTTTTAACGGGAGAGTATGAACACAATTACATGTACCTTTAAATTAGAACAGCCTTTTCATGTAAAAAGCGAGTTTGAAAAAATTAAACACTTCTAAATTTTTCTCAATAAATTACCGAAAAATAGATTTTTGCTTCAAAAGCGCAGCATCCAGAAATCGATGATGATGAGGACGATGATGATCATCATCATCTAATTTGTGCCGTCATCGTCGTTAATTATTTCTAAGATCTAAATACAATGTTTTGCCCTCATAACGATTAATCCAAATTTTGCCCTCAGGGGCCCGAAACAATGTGGACGTGTTGATGCTTTTGCAGCAGACTCTAGCAGTGCATTGTAAATTTTGCATATAATAGTTGAACTTCCTGATTGACAATGGCTTAATCAGTTCTCTACAAATACCATCAGGACATGTACAACCGTAATGTAGTGGGATATTCAACAGTTTTGTGATTCTTGGTTTTTAGAATAGAAAATGGTTCATTTCCGAGTAATGAGCATGTTTCGGCCTTCGCTTTAGCGCTGAGTGGTGTGAGATATACCTGATCTTATAAACGTTGTTGGGAAGGCACCGTCATGCTTAAAACTTATATAATGTTTTATGATATGTACATTGGTTATGAGCCATCTCATCAGACACGAACTAAAGCATGTGCCTGTCACAAGTTTGCCATTATTTAGAACTTAATTATTCGGGTAACAATTACACTGTACATAGCGCATGTGCAGAGGACATTTTTCGTCGAATTATTGTCGTTCATCGATCAATTACTGTTTTGCACCTATGCTTAGTTTGTAGACTGATTAAAGTGCGCTTTATCATGACTTAGTAAATTGCCCGAAAGTGCTGTGTGGGATTAAATGACTCTGGCAAAACAGGCGCCCTGAAACCCGCTTAATAGCGCCTATACAGTATAATAATAATAATATTATTGTTATTATTATTTTCATTTTTATTATCATCAAAACCTCCAAGTAGGAGAACATATACAAAAAGTACAGGTACAGGAACAACATGAAAATACAAACAAATACAGAGCTTAAAAAGCACGCACCAGTAATCTGACCAGACTCTTTTCAGCTGAGCCGGGGGTGCCGTATCTGTCGTCGAGGAGGAGAGACCTAAGCGAGTCAACTACGCCATACTCGCCTACAGAGACGCCACTACCCCTGCAAAGCGAGTGGGGCCAGTCAGAAAAAGCAAGAACAACAGGTGACACAATACGAGACGCAGAGTATAAAAGGGTGCCGACAGCACAGTCGCGCCCGGCTATAAAATCGGTTGGGAGTGCAACATTAATGTCGCGTGCCGGAGATCGCTGCTTAAAAGTCCAATTGTAAAGTAAAAGTATACTGTTAAGAATAATAGAAGACCCTGATTCAATAGAAATGGCCATAATAAGTTTGCTGTGGTGTGACCGCTAAGGCAAACCGAGCACCCATTTGATATTATTACTCGATCTGGAAGCTATTTAACAAATTCAGATCATGATTATTCACGGTAACACTAAAACACCCAGATGTAGCAATCGGTAGAGTGGCAGTTTTCTAGGCTTTCCCTGGCATCGTTTGGATTATCATTTCCTCGATCCATTAGAATTGTGCTAACATATATGGAGATGTAATTTTCTAATCCTTCTCATACTTGATGAAGGAACAGTTTGTGCCGTAAGCTTGTATCGGGTCCTCGGACCAAATAACAGTTGATCATGAAAAATGTGTTATCTTCTCTATTTTCCTGTTGTGTAGTAGATCGAGTATCTCCTTGGTACCAAAGAGAGAATTATCCTTTCTTGTTCGATGGTTCACTGACCAAAGATCTCCTGAGTGACCTTTAAACCTTTTTGTAGATGGTTATTTCTGATAAGCTATAGTACCTTATATTATTAGTTAGGCGAATTTGGCAATACTGCATAATGTCATCATGCAGTGTTTCTCTTTTGGCATCGGCGAGAGCGACACCTGCATATGCAACCACGAGCCCATGACTGCTGAGCACATACTAGACGGATGCTCAAGTTTTGCAGACCTGAGGAAGGAGACCTGGCCAGAGGGAGCACGAATCCATGACCAGTTATATGGAGATATCCAGCAGCTACGCAGGACCACCGACTTTATAATAAAATCCGGACTGACTGTCTAAAACGTGGTGAACGAAAGAAGAAGAAGAAGTGTTTCTCTCATTGTTTAGTGAAGGCTTAAACACAGACGCGACAATAATTTTCGCGAAGTTCTAAAATATGAAAAAGCATTTAACAAATGTGAATGATATTGGGCTATCGATACATGTCTTCCTGTGACCATGCTGTGACAGAGGCCGACCATATATTTCAGCCAATGAATGCCCCCCTAACAGAACATTGTATTACAGTGTATATACAGACAGTGTAGACTTCACCATTTGTGTGCTTGAGTCAGTACGTCCTGTCTTGTTCTGCATGTCCGTGTTGCATGGGCTGAACTTTTTTTGTGTCCCCACCAAAACGGATGTGCATCACAACTACCAATATTACAGTCCTTGACATCTGTATCGGGAGGCATCTTATAATCAGACTCATCATCATCATCATCATCGATCGACTGCGCAGCAGGCGGCCACAAGCTTCCTCCAACCAACCCTATCCTGGGCCGATTCCTCAATTTGTTTTTGTTCCAGCGGTCCTATGAGAGATTTGATATACGTCAGATAAGGCATTCGCTGGCGGCCAGGGCGTCTCCTGCGGTGCGTCGGTTGGTATAGTGCATACAATCTAGCTGGCTCATTGCTTGGCATCCGTAAAATATGTCCCAGGAACGTCCATTGGCGGAGGTGCACACAATGTATTAGGGGGGTGCACTTCACCAGTGAGTACACTGTTGTATTTGATACATGGTCGGTCCGCTTGATATTTAACATGATCCTGTAGCATGATTTTTGCAAACGCGTTGATGTTGTTTTCCATGTGTTTGGTAATCACCCAGGACTCACATCCGTATAACAGTACGGTGAGGCAGGTGGTAGTGAAGAGGCGCACTTTTGTACTGATCGATATGGTTTGACTTCTCCAGAGTTTCTCAAACTTCCAGAAGGCAGACCAGGCGAGGGCTTTTCTTCTCTTCAGGTCAGCTGCACTTGAGTCCACCATGGAGCCCAGATACTTGAAGTCAGTCACATGCTGTATGGGTTCTCCATATACTTTTAGTGGTGTACTTGTATCGCAGTGGCGTGTCATATACTCTGTTTTTGGGACGTTTATCATCAATCCGATGTCTTTGGCACTGTCCGTCGTTCTGTCGATCTGATGCTGTGCGTGTGGTGTTATAGACTCCATGAGTGCGATATCATCTGCGAAGTCCAGATCATTGAGCCGCCTTGCAGGATATCGCCTAGAAGCGCGGGGATGAGTTACAACTCCACTGTCACCACCTAAGGTGGCCTTTTGCAGCAGGAAGTCTACCAAGATGATGAATAGGAATGGAGCAAGAACATCACCCTGGAGCACTCCGGTCGTGACACCAAAGGTTTCCGAGATGCCACCATTGACTGTTACAGCGCTTTGGGAGTCTGTGTACAGGACCTTTATGGCGTCCACTAACTTCTTCGGGATTCCATAGCTGCGCAGGATGGTAAACATAGCAGTCCTGTTGATGGAGTCAAAGGCCTTCCTAAAGTCAATGAAAGTGACATTCAGTGGGAGTTGTTGGTCCTGGAAGCCCTCCATAATCCTTCGTAGGGTATGTGTCTGCTGGATACAGCTTCTTCCCCTCCGGAAGCCAGCCTGGTTATTTCTCAGGAGTGGATCGACTTGATCGCGGATTCTATTGAAAAGAATCTTGTTGTAGACCTTGGCAGCGATGGACATGAGACTGATTCCCCTGTATTTGGTCATCATGAATAGGTTTCCCTTCTTTGGCAGAGGAACGATGATGTTTGTAGTCCACTGTTTGGGGGGCTGCAGAGTTGTGTACACCTCGACACAGAACTTGTGGATGACTTCAGCCATTGGGGCTCCACCTCCTTGGAGAGCTTCTGCGGTTATGGCACAATCCAGACCTGCGGCACGGTTCTTTTTCATCGCGGCAATGGCTTTCTCTGTCTCCCTCCGTGTTGGTGGGTCGGTGCATATTGGTAGGTCTTCATCAGCTGGGGGTGGGAGATTGTCTGATGTGTGTCCTGTGCTGTTGTTAAGCAAGGAGCTGAAGTACTTTCCCCATTCTTCAAGAAGCTCGTGGTCGTTTGATGGCTGTGTTCCATCGAGTTTCTTGACCTTGGTGGCCGAGTTCTGATTTTTCCCAGAGAGGGCATGGATCAACTTCCAGGTCATACTATACTGGCCTCTCTTGTTCGCCTCCTCCAGCTCCTCTAGCTGCTTGTCCAGACTAATAACCTTTAACAATGCATCTTATGATTGAGAGTCGGCCTCCCCATATTGTTTTTCTGGTGAACAGAGAAATGAAGCGTAGGAACACTCTTTGAAATATTTGTAATATGTTTGATCTTTTGAAAAACCTTGGTTTTTCGGCCAGCACAAATATGCACTCCTGCGTGGAGGTGCAGCGACGCGACAAAGCAGAGTAAGAAGGTTTCCACAGTCTCAAAACCTCTACGGGGTGTGTATTTTGTTTCCGAAATATTTCCTAAGATTTTTTCAGAACCTCACCAACATTTATTTCTAGGTCTAATACTAAGAGTACGTGTGCCCTATATTAACAATAGTTTAGATGGTGCAACCATTTTCAATCATTCCACTGCTGTATCGAACACACAGGTTTATCTTTATCAAAAAATCTTTTTTTCTTATTTCAGGTAGGGGTGTTTTCACTGAAGTCCCTTTTGAAAAAGGTGACTTCCTCTTGATTTACAAGGGGGAGATGATAAAAACAGCTGAAGCTGAAATTAGAGAAGAACGTTACAAAGAGGCTGGTTTAGGAAGCTTCATTTTTTTTTTCAAATTCGGAAGTGAAACGATGTGGTAAGTTTTAATGTGTTTGCATTTAAAAATTATGCGGTTAAAGGGAATTTCGCACGACAATCGATTCAGCCTACTTTTTACATTTTCCTGGGCGGTGAAAATGAACCGTCTCATTTCCTGTTTGAAAACTGGCGCAGATCAGTGAGCTGGATTAGACCTAATAAACATTAAGAAAATAAGGCCCGCAAGCAATAGGGTGCCATTCAGGAACTTGCCTACGACTTGATGAAGTATCAATTGCTTTGATACCGACTGACACGCGGGAGAGACAATGCATTGCTCATACGAATTCGAATGTTGGAGATGAGTAAAGAGTATCTGTATTGTTTTAGATCAGAACGTCACACGCCTTCCAGACAGCTTCGAACATTGTCATCCAGTTGCTCCTTCCTGACATAGCCATATATTATGAGTTAAACAATTATTTGTGAATATGCACTGAGATTTTGTCAGGGAACAGGTACAATCTGGACTACCAACATATGTCGTGAATATTTGCATTCTACAACTTTCAGACAATATATTAATTACATAGGATAGTTTGTTCCACCCGAACTTTGAACTTTCGATTACTGTATATTGTAATGCATTTTTTATACGAGGTTTGATTGCTGAGGGTAATTACTTTGCAAGGCTAATTTATTTGTTTGAATTTCAGTGTCGATGCAACACGAGACGATGGAAGTCTTGGGCGCTTAGTGAATGATGGCGTGAACGGGTCGGACAATTGTTCAATGAGAATGGTGGCAAATGAAGGGAAGCCATATTTGGCTTTATTTGCCAGCAGGAACATTGGCATTGGCGAGGAATTACGATACGATTATGGTGTTACAGATCTACCATGGGGAACATTTGACAAGCCAGTAAGCTTTGTTTTTATCAATAATTAGACTCTGTCGTAGTGTGGCATGACACCAAGGGAAAATCAGTTTTTCTTGGATGATTCAATTGACCTCTGACAAATTCATTGGCACTCTAAACTCACAAATAGAAACGAAGACTCAAGTTCTTTTAAACAGACTACTCGTGCATTTTAGCACACATAGAACTGGTGATATTATTGATGCATAAAAATCCAAGAATATGAGAGGTCTCCCCTTTTTGTGTATGAACTTTCTGAACGTTGAACTAATTACGTTTAAGTGGACACGAAGTGCGATCGGCTATGCTGAAGGCCGGTCCACTTAAAAAAGGTGCAGTTCGACATAAGGTTGAAAATGCCTCTTTCTGAAAGAAATGTCCCCATAACTATGGCATTTTCGATATAAAGAAGGACCAAGTGATTTTAAAACTACCAGTCTAATGTTGTTATTTTCATGCAAGTGCCCCCACCGAAATATGATTGGTAGAACAGGTCGCGATGCCATGATCATGGAGCGAGACAGACAAATGTGTATGTGTTCACTGTCAATGATAGTATCATGACACCAAGCATTACATTTGTTGCATTTCATATTTCCCGCGTTTGACGTCATGATTCAGCCATATGCTGTCAAATCTTCTCAGTTAAACTCTTATCCTAAATTAAAGAATTGTTTTGTACTAATCGCATGCAATTATTTATAAAAGCAAGTACAATTGTGGCATATGTGTATTTTATCGAATGTTATTTTTAGATTTTGCAACAATCGTCATTCGTTCGCAGCGCCATCCGTCATCATGTCGCCATTTGCAGTGCATCGATATTCCCTTGCGTCCTCGCCCATGTCGCCCCGGTCCTGATCGCACAAGAAGGACGTGTTCTGGATGTTACGATACGAGGTTGCGTAGCAGTAAGAAGAAGACAACGCCGACCTTTTGGCCTGTAGAAGTCGATGACTACGACTTCGATACCAATAAGTAACATATGCTTGATTGTACATTACCAGTTACATTAATCTTCAATATGATGAAGGAAGTTAACTTAACGGAAGAAGAAGAGAAGAAGAAGTAATACCTCGAAACATTCAATGCCCCCATGTATTCACATGTTTTACATGTATCATGTGCATGCTGAGTGCATTCTCCTGTACATTCTGACATTTGCATTGTGTGCATCATTGTCATAGAGCATGTGTCATTCACATTTGTGCACAAGTTCTGTAGGTCTACTCATTGGTAGTCCCCAGTCTACTTCTGGATAGGGCCTTAGACTTAGTGGGAGCTACCTCATCGATCAGTATAGCCTACCTTACCATTATTTTACATGTCGGAAGAGCATGAATAATGAAGCGGCCGAAGGAAGGGTGACCTGCCGATCGAGTGAGCCTAAAGTCCCGACTGTTCCAGGTGGTATGTATTGTGTGGAGGGGGGAGGGGGGGGATCAATGCAACATCAAATATTTCAATATCGACATACAGCATACATGTATCTTTTATCTTTCAAGGTATTGTGTCCACTATATCGGCTACAGTACCAAATGGGACCAGTGGGTTGATCATGGAGATGTCAAGTCGCAATACTTCAACAGAACAGATGCTTGATTGTATCTCACTTTAGTTTGGCATATCTTGGAACCTCATCCTTATTTCCATTAGGCCCTGAATGGGTCTCAGTTTCTGGGGTATTGTGCCACTTCACAGGGGAAACTTTGCACTTTTGGAATTGGCACCCCTAAATTTCCCTAAAACACCAATTTTGTCCTGGTTCCCAGATATGTCAAACTGAACTGTACGTGTACTTGGCCCATGGCACCCTGAATTCAGAGTTTTGGATTCTATGTAAATTTATTTATGTTTAAAATGTTGAATGGGTGGCATTTTTGTGGTCACCCTGAATATGTTCTTTTATTTATGTCCAATCATTCAAGATCTGAAGTGTATTTTTTTAAGTTTTGAATAAAAATAATTGATTTGTATTGTTTCTAAATGGTTGCTCATATTGTCTTTTCTCAGGTTGACTCATCTGCAGAATAATGATGTCACATTGTCATCTCCAAGTGCCTTGACCCAAGTCATGGAATGAGGACATTCCTTGGCCTGGTTATTCAAAACAAGTTTGACAACAATGCCACTTTTTCTGAAAAAACAACAACCCTGCCCCTGCCCCTGCTCCTGCTCCCCCCTCCCTCCCTCCAGGACAACCATCCAACCCCTTGGAGATGTTCTTCTAGTGTCCACAGTAAGACCTCTTGGAGGGCAGATGCCCATAAGGAAGAATCTTAGGTGCAATTGGAAAATTTCTCCCTCGCCCCCCCCCCCTTCGCCCTTCAGGCACAGCCTAGGACAATCCCAGTCACTTGGGACTATAGATTAGGAAGCTCAGACATTGATCAATGAGAGTAAAATCCCATGTAAAATAGGTAACGTCTGCTGTTACAAGCACAAAAGAGCCTGTGTTGAAGTAGAAAATTAGACAAAATGCAGTGAATTTTCTGAAGAAAAACATCAAAAGATCCGGTTCTAAATCTCCATAGAATGCCATGAATTTTTTACTGGACGTCCCCAAAATACAAAGAAATTCAGTTCCACTGCTACTCGTGAGATGGCGTGGGTGGGGCATTTTCTAAAAATCAACTTCACATTCGACTTCGCTATTTCAAGCCGCTTTTCCATTAAAAATATCTCGTAAATATCTGAATACAGGTCCGGTAGGGATAGGCCATAAAAATTAAAGCTAATGCCTTTCTGACATGTAAAAGATGTTGAAATTTCATTTGGGACTGCTACACCTGTGAATTTATTGGCCCCATCGTAGCGACGAGACGAAATCTTCATTTTCCACTGTTTCCCAACGTCGGTCGGAACTAAAATTGTAGGTGGCGCTCGCAACAAATGCAACCCGGTGTCACGATATGAAACGAACCTCATGTACCTTGCGTCAATTTGAGTGACGTTAATATCATCGCCGACTCCGTAAGCGAGTTGATTTCCATTTTTGTGCGTTTTATTACTAGTTTCAACGTGATTTCCCGTTCCGAACCGCGGCATGGCGGACGGAATAACGACGTGGGCGTCCTCAAGTCACAATCGCGTCAGGTTCTGACTTCGATGTACTCGGGATGACTTCTCGTCCTCGTCGAAACCGTAAAAGCGTGTAGCGGCCGAGTCCGCGATCACCCGGAACTTGTTTTCTTGGGGACTGGGGTCAATCTTAAACTCCCTTTCAAACAACTCGCTGCAACAATATATAAATCGAGGAGATGCAAACCATTAGACCCATACAGCAGAGAGTCGGTATGGCGTTTCCCTGCGGGAAAACTACGTTAACCCCGTGGCCAGCTGGTTATCTTCGATTGTGAAGTCAGTTACGCTGGGGCGGGCAATTGCTGTTTTTTTGGGACGTTTCCGTCCTCTGCTTACCATCAGCACTAGCGGATAATTTGAATTACCAGATACCTGCTGCGGCCGTATGGGTTCAGGATGCCGCTACGATCTAACTGAATATCGAGCATACATTAGACATCGCAGGGACCATTGTCAAAAGGAAACGACGACGATCGTGTTTGTGCGAATGGGGCGTGGCATGTGTCTCGAGCATGCCCGTTCGTTTCAAAATAAACGAATGGTCTTCAGTCTGATTGGACAGTTGGTAATACACAACTCGATGAGCCAAGTAACCATGGTCGAGTTTGTCTGGGAGCCGAGGGCAGAGTAGTAGTGTCACGTGGTATTACGTCATGCTTGAATGAATATCCTAATTTTCTCCGAAATTGTTACAGGAAGCACTACGGTCGTACATTGTATCGATTGGACACCGTCAGTATACTAAAACCTGCTCAAATATGCTGCTACTCCAAATAGCTACAAAATGGGCCATCTGCAGGGAAGGTAAATACTCATGACATTTATTTATTGAGTAATGAGAATGCAACATAAATTAGTGTAAACAGATGTCAGATGTTTGTGTTATAATTATTATTCGCTCAGATAATAATTCCCTTGCGGACGGGGTATTTGGGCTTATCACAAACAGCAGAATGCGAAACGCAAATTAGCGATATGCCGACCTCATGGTCATCAGTGGAAGTCCTGTCCGAGACAAGACCACTAATGAATATTCATAGGTCGAGGCCTATCAATTAGACGAGTGCATGTTTTTAACTCTCAAGTACATATTTGGAGAGGTATTGAAAAAATATTTGCTGTGGCAAGTCTACAGATATAAAGAAATTATTTGATGAAAAAATTAATTTCGAATTTTGTTAATTGGGTAATAGGGGGCGTGTTTTGAGTTTTTTCTGCCAGTTGGCTGAAAAGAGTTGAAATATCAAAGTCTGTCTAATTTGTCGATTATCAAAAAATTTCCGTGGTCAACTACCAGTTTATTTTTCACCATTTACTTGCCCGACTGTCCGGAATAAAATAATCTAAATTTCAGATTCACAACCCCACGCAGTATTTGATGCGTCGCGGTCAAACATTGACAATATAACTCAGTCTGCTAAAAGGCTTAAAAAATCAATTGTGGTCTTGTCTCGTCCGCCACAGATCTATGGAACATGTATGAAGAGGCCGCAAATATTCATGAGATTTATAATGAGCCGGATATTTGCCTTCGCGATATGAAATGACGAATTGCTATTTTAGCCTGGTATGCAGAAAGGTGGATATAATATTATAAAAACAAAGTATAATTGTTCCCGAGATATTGCCATGGAAAATGTTTGCATAACACGATCAAAGTGTGCTCATTGGTGTCTTTACTTAAAAGAAACTGTGTCCAATGCGTGCGATGTGCATCGTCGTCAAGCAACCTCCTCGTAATGTCAACGACAAATATATCATCATATTGGAACTAGTCTGAGCGATCCTTGTCCCAGTGCTCTGTTTAGAATACGATAGCGCCACTGCGGCTTGTTGGTAGTATGTCATATCTAAGGGTATTTGAAACAGGGCTGACCGGTCGTTCAAACATGGTGGACGGGCGTTATCTAACTTTGCCGCAAGGGTTTTTATGCATGAGAGGTTTAAAATCTTAGCTCACAGAGAGACCATCTAAGTTGCATTGGTTAGCCTGCCTCTTCAATAGAGGAAAAAATGAACGTCGACGATGTCTGCGGAAAATAAGTGCCTGAAAATTCAGCACACATACATGCCCACATTAACCCCGACAAGATGTGCTAATTGGCGGCAGACATTGATAATGCGCTGGACAGTTTTATTCTTTAATGACCAGGTGTCGTCCAATTAGATGTGTCACATGACCCACGCTTCACCAGCTGCACCATTTATTGCAAAATGTGACAGGGTATTTCGAGCGAGGACCTCTACGATTCATATCGGATACTTTACTAACCAGACCGTGTTTCTCCGATACGAAACAAGACAACATGTCTAAATTGTATAGACGGATCGCAACTACTTTGTGTGCCATTGTAGGAACATTTATCATCTTCCAGTTCATGACAACATTTTGTTTTAACAACCACGATAAGGTGATTATAGTCTTTCTTCGCGGAAGTCATCATTGCAGTGACATGTGATTTCTTTTATAGCGACATACAGGCCAGTTTCGTAAATCTTTGCAAATTATTCTATATAAATGCCTACACAAGTTGATTCACTGTTTCTGGTTCCAACTTGTTCCGTCGGGATATGTTAAAGTGATACTATGATGTGATTTACAACTTTGCGGAAATACGTCCGTTTTTAATTGTTGATCACAAGTGTAAAGCTCAAATTTTCCATTTTTGATTAGATTTATTATAAAATCGCTGAATGTAAACCACCGAGACCGCGAAAATGTTCATGTTGGGACGTCATCAACGAAAACGTCGTCGGCGTGGCGCAATTTCAACGGCATCGAAGCGAGCCGTCCGGGCGGGATTAAACCATCAAATTCTAGAAAATGTGCATTTCGATTCGAAAACCTTACCGATTTATGAGAAAGTGACGTAGTCATTTGTCAAAAACAGCTAAAGCATTATATGGTGAAATTTGACACGAGTTACCCTTTAACTCTGAAACTAGCTGCAAAGTTCACCACACGATGACCGGTATATACACGTATAGAGCATTAGCACACTTGAGCACGGAATGGGTGATGGTCATATTCAGCAGAATATCAAAATGCACACTGTGTAATAGATTTACATAATTCCCGGTTTCCCTTGATTGTCATTTCGTTTTATTCGCGAGTAACTTTTGTAACGATTGCACACAATGCAGATCCGGAGAAAGCCTCTACACAACCTCACGCCATCGTTATTGTCTTTTGTTATATCATTACGTTGGAATTCCCCCACTCTTGGCTTTCGACATAGGCATGAAGTCGGGACGTCGTCAACTCACGACCTGCGGTCTCGAGCTTCCTATAAGGCCTGAGAAAATCAACTCGTGTTATCTGGTGACTCATCGGATCACACTCCAGCAGTATTCTTATTTTATTGACTATCACCGAACAGAGTTTATGATGATGATGACGACGATAATGACGATGACGACTATGTCGACGATGAGGACGACGACGGCGGTGGCGATAATGGCAATGATGGCGATGATGGTGATGGTGGTGATAATGGTGAAGATAGCGATGATGGTGATAATGTCGTTGATAAAGAAGATTGTGGTGGTTTTATGATGATAACAGTAGTGATATTATTTATAATATCGGATATATAGCCCGAGTGGCAATCGTAAGATTGTGCAACCTCTCTAATAGCCGTATGCAATATTGTAAGTCGAATGTAGGGGAGGATGTGGTAGGTTGGAACGCGGGGTATTGAAACATTGCATTTTTTGTGGAAAGAGATAATCTGTTACTATTGGCACTCCCATCCTTATAAAGCCTCTCATAGTGCCCTTCTACCATATTGGTAAAAAGACATTTGAGGACACCATCTAGTTCTGAAAAAGGTTCATCTGATTTTAGCATGTCTGAGTGACTTTTCTACACCTTAAAAATGACATTTTTTATAATGAATACTGGAGGCAAAAGCGCAGGTAGTACGGTATGGTGAGTTTTGGTGATGAACAATCAAAATAGGATGAAAAAGAAAACATTTGTTCCAATGTGTGCTCTGGACACGACATGTTTTTTAATCGGAAGGTGTGGGGGCAGGTTGGAACATTTTGAGTGGGGCAGGTTGGAACAGGAAAAGTGCATACATTTTTCTTCAAATTTTAGTAACCCTATATTAACCCTATCAACCTACCCCGCCCTCCCCTACAGTCCGGGGGCTGAGGGGGTACTGTGTGGAAATCTTGCTCCCAAAATTACTATTAAGGGCACTATTTGAATCATCATTTGAGCGAGGGTAGACATCCTGAAACCTGGCAGCATGCAGTGCGAAAAATCATGTTTTTGTCTGAAATGAGGGAAAATCTTTTTGACCTAGCTCTGCAGGTAATGCGTTGTTACCAGCATATGACCATTGCTATTCCTATTTAATAGCTTCATCATCCTGTCCATAATCAGCAGAAAGCTTGAACATCAAGGTTGCCAAAATTCAAACTATGACGTCCCAACGGCGTTGCTAAAAATGACAGGCCCAAGCAACTGATTATTTTTAATTAACAGAATTAAGGAATTTACTTTTATTAGATTTATTTACTGAGTCTGTAAGGGTACGGTATGAGAATGTTTTTGAAACAATCATATTTCCCATAACACTCATATTGACCCCATGGCGGCTTTTTGTATTTCGGCCAATTGAAATTTTTTAAATCGACCTAAAATTGCTAGATTCAGACCAAAACGGTAAAATTCAATAAATGATGTTTGAATATTGTGATAGTACAACAACACTTCGACTAAATGATCACAAATGTAACATAACTTGCCTCTTTCGGCCCTGTATTGCCACACTGACAGACTAAGAGGTGCATCATATTATCGCCAAATAGGCCAACCTACGACTATTTCTAAAATCACTAAATTAGTCTGTAACCTATATTTCTGGGTAGCTGACAAATATACTATATTTCTGGGTAGCTGACAAAAACATATCAATCAATTTTAGCTACCGTTTTTTTAAATTGCTCTGCATCCTTGTGCAACCTCATCCAAAGTTAGTCTATGCGCTTTCGGCATGATCCCAAATTGTGATACATGTGTATAAGGGACAAAGGATATTAGTGTCATTTGAAAGTACAACACAACCCCAGCTGCTACACCGTTTGACAACTTAAACATAGCTCCTTTGGTGGTCCTAGCATAACCTCGTCATACTCACAGTGAGAAAACTGTCAAATAGATGTGCTGTCTGATCCATACCATCGGCTGTTGTTTACAGGATGCCCGTCGGATTGTGCCTGGATTTGGTCTCCGAGGTGGTTGGGGTTGACTCGGAGAGGTCGAAGATGCTCGGAGAAGTTATAGTTGATTCCACAGTGTGAAGACGTGTGGAAGTTGTTTGAAATCTGCCTCTACGTCAATGTCTAAACCTGGCACTGGCAATTTTACCGTGTTGCTGTATGATGCCCAGAAAAAATCCATACATATCGGCGTGGGCATCTCCTCAGTCAAATAGCTTATCTCAGTGTGGGCACTGTGACTTCTCCTAGCCCTCTCGATCACTACCCTTTACTGAGTCCTGCAGGTCTGTAGGTATATTTAATCGATTCAGGGTGAATTTCTACTCAATGATCTAGCATATTTGTGAAATTAGTCCAAAAAGCAGGGAATATTTTCAGCAAAATCGGTCGTATACAGTGGAACCTTGTCATTGCGTTACCATCTGCAGTCGTGCCATTAGGCCCTTTTGGGAGCCGACAGGTAGTCTTCATCTACTGTGTCTTCATATCTTAATTCTCTCTCAGATCAGAGCATTAATTTCCGTTTGTCAGTTTTGCCATTATTCCAGACTAGTATCACCAAATAGGTATGAACGAGGTCATACTACATGTGGTGTCTTATGTCATAGTTACGGAAAGTATTTTCAGTGCTATGCTTGACCAAGTTATCTAGTTTTTTACATTGCTTTATTCCAGCAGCTTTTTCTTTTGATAAAAGGGTTTCGAAAGTTGTCGCTGACAGTTTCTCTTAAAAATTATATAGTGTAAAATGACGTTTTGTTTTGCTTGGTGAATCCCTCAAAGCGGAATGCTTTTTAAGGCACTAATATAAGATAATGGCCATTTAATCAAAGTATTGTGGTACTACCACAATATTCAAATAAACATCATTGATTGAATTTCCCCGTTTCGGTTTGAATTTGCTATTTTTTGGTCGATTTTAGAAATTTGGCCGAAATACAAATGGTTGCCAAGGGGTCATTATGCGTGTTATGGGAAAGATGATCGTTTCATACTGGATCCATCAATGAATACATCTAATAAAAGTGCATTCCTTAACTTTGTCTATTTCGAATTTGTTTATTGAGACAAGACCACAATTGATTTTTTAAGCTTTTTAGCAGTTAAATTGTCATTGTTTGACCGCGACGCATCAAATACTGCGTGGGGTTGTGAATCTGAAATTTTGTTATGATATTCAGGACAGTCGGGCAAGCAAATGGTGAAAAATAAACTGGTAGTTGACCACGGAAATTTTTTGATAATCGACAAATTAGACAGACATTGATATTTCCACTCTTTTCAGCCAACTGGCAGAAAAATCACAAAACACGCCCCCTATTACCAAATTAGCAAAATTCGAAATTAATATTTTCATCAAATAATTTCTTTATATCTGTAGACTTGCCACAACAAATATTTTTTCAATACCTCTCCAAATATGTACTTGAGAGTTGAAAACATGCACTCGTCTAATTGATAGGCCTCGACCCTCCAACCTATGAATATTCATTAGTGGTCTTGTCTCATTGGGCCTGTCATTATGGGCAACTCCATTATGACGTCACAGTTTGACCTTTTGAACTTTTTGCTGATTATGGATTATAAATGGTGATGTAGCTGATAGGAATAGCTTCATTTTGAATGGTAATATGCCTCAAACAATGCATTACCTGCAGAGCTATGTCAAAAAGAGTTCCCCTTGACCAACTTTTTACGGCTTTTTCGGCGTCCTGCACTTCAGACAAAAACACTCACTCTCAGGTTCTACCCTCGCTAAAATGACGAGTCCCGATCAGCTAGTGCCCGTATCAAATATGAAGAGTAATTTTGGGAGCAAGATTTGCACACAAAAAACCCTTAGCCCCAGGACTAGTAGTTGTCGTCTAATTGCTGCTCTTCTTATTCCAGAAAGATAGCATTCAATTCAAGAATGACATCAGGACACATAATCAGCGCAGGAATGAAAAACGAGTAAGTCGGGGCGTTTACAGTGAAGATATCACCATCGTGACAGCATATTTTGACCTTGGAACTTTTCGAAAAGGCAACAAAAATTCTCGAATATTCACCAAACAAATGTATGAAAGGCGCTTGGGGGAATATGGCCGGCTCATGAATAACGTAGTGGCATTCTTCGATGACAAACACATTTATGAGACGTTTAAAACGATCCGCGCGACACAAGAGAAGAAAACAAAGATATTTCTGATCAACAGGAAGGCGCTGAGGAGTTTTCAAGTGATTGATAAAGTGAGGGAGATCCTTTCGTATAAAGGCTACCCACAGTTTCATCCCAATACGGTTGTGCCTGAATATGGCTGCTCAATGAATGCCAAGTATGAACTTGTCGAGTTAGCTGCAAAGGAGAATGTGTTCAATACATCTTATTTCGCATGGTTTGATGGAGGATTTTTTCAAAACCAGACTGACCACCTTCCATTTAAGTTGGCTACCCCGCCAGGATTTGACCAATCGAAGGTTGGCTACGGCCAGATGTTGCCTTTAAACAGCAAGCTGTCTCCGCAAGAGATATTCTTGACTAACCAATATTCTCTGTGTGGATGTGTATTCATCGCCAGGCGTGACGTCATGCTAAGATGGACAAAATTGTATCGATTCTACGCGGACCTATTTTTAAACCGAGGGCTGGCCAGCACTGATGAACAGGTCCTTTATGCAATGTTTTCCGACAAAATTGACAAACCAACAATTCGAATTCAACGGTATTGGGAAAGGCCAGCTAAAAATGTTTGGAGTGTTTTGGGCTATGTAATGAAAGACAGTTGGAAGAATCACCAACTCGGTAATACTGCTTGACAATTATTTTACCGCTTGTAACCAAAGAAGAAAGGGCACTTTCGACAAATTTGGATGAAATCTTGAGGTTATTTATTTTCGCGTGTATCAAGGAGGATACCGCGGTGGCGTCACGGCTTTTCCAAGATGGCGCTGCATATTGTAAACAAACTCTATCCACGGCCAAGGGAAAATCAAGTCATCAAATAAAGTTCGATTTTTCGCATCAAATCAGAGTTATTAGTACTTTTCTGCTATGAAATAAGTCTTCAGACAATAAGTTATAATTTGAATAATGAAAGGTGCTGTTTTGATGGGGAAAAATAGGGTTTTTAAAACCAAATAGCCGGGCATCGATCTTCCCAAATTAGCGATGGTTTCAAAACAGTCTCCCAGATATGGGCCGGCAATCTCTTCTTGATCATAATGGGATTTGGAGGCATGTTTACAGATTTTACAAGTTCGAGACCTGTAGGACCTAAAACTCGCATAGATCCCCATAGATCCCCTCTATTTGTCGAGTTAGCACCCCTGTAAGATCATGCATTTTCGGACACAAGCACGAAATCTTCCTGCGGATATCGCGGTTTCGGTAATGATTTAAGGAGAAATTGACTGTTCTTAGAGTTGTATGGGACAGAAATGAGTTCATACTTCATGAATACATGAATATGATATGGGGGGGGGGGGGGGGGGGGGGTTCTAAGTCAAAACAATAACAAACTCAACTGCATCTCTACCGTGTATCGCGTAGTGCATTGCCTAGTGTATTTCGTAGTGTATATTAGCGGATGCATTATTTCCGCACTTTGGCCACGCCAAACGTCTTTTTTATTCGTGGGAGTTAATCTGCTCTTTAAATTTTATTTTACACAGGAAGAATCCATACTAGGTATTGCAATATTTCATGTCTTTTGGTGTTTTGTGTACAGGAGCGCACCAGACAGTGAGACGTGGAGATATGTTCTGTGCTGGTGCTGTCAGTAGACTGAATGTGATTGGTCATAGCCATCAGTAATATGGGTCGTGATCACATGATGTGACGTCACCGCGGTATCCTCCTTGGGCACCAGACCAAGTTCCTGAACTATTCTCCAAGTTGACTGAGTAAGGTGATAAAAGCAGTCCTTGATGTCGGGGTCATCCCCAAGGGTGTTTCTTAAAGCATTGAGCGCTGCGATTTCAAAGTCTGTCATCACAATGGCAGGACTTGGTGCGTACCAAAACGTGTTTTGGCAGCTTTCTGCAATCTTTGTAGAATTCGAGAATTTAGTTACGACTGAGAATTTTGACTTGGTCAGTGTAACGGAATCATGGCTCAACGACACTGTTGCGGATGCGTCTATCTTGAATGTAAACGAATATAATGTATAATTAGAAACGATAGGCAACGGAAGGGAGGAGGTGTCCTTTTTGCTGTAAAAAGTTCATATAAATTTGGCCGTCGCTCTGATCTCGAAATTGAAGGTGCCGAAATTCTGGTATGCGAGTTGCAGCTTGAGAATGGTCGCAAAATGGCTTTTGTTACGTGTTACCGGCCGCCAGAGTCAATAGGCTTTGTAGCAAAGCTTCGTGAAGTGTTGGACAACTGTGAGGATAAATTCTCCCTTGTGTGTCTCGCGGGTGATTTCAATTTACCTGAAATAATCTGGGAGAGCGTTTCTGCGCCAGGTTGTGGCGAAGCCCACGACTTTTGTGAACTGGTTAATGATTTTCTTTTGACTCAGCTAGTGCACTGCCCAACGCACAAAGCTGGCAATACTCTCGGTCTAATTCTGACTAATGCTCCGGAATGCTTTTTGGATGCGGATGTTTGGCCCCATATGTACGATTCAGATCACTTCTCGGTTATAACTGGTATTTCACTTCACCCTGTCCGCAACCACGGAGTAACTCGTGTGGTGTACGATTATAAATCAGCGGATTTTAATGGATTGAGGAACTATATAAGTAACAATCTTGGCAGGGATTTTGTGCGCAATCACTGTACGTTTGATATGGACACCATCTGGAACGACTGGCTGAGCGTTTTCAATACCGGTGTAGATTCATTTGTTCCAAAACGAGTGGTGCGTGACAATCATCGCCCGCGCTGGATTGACGCGGAGGTGAAGCATTTGTCCAACAAAGTTAAGACGGCTTGCCGTAAAGCTAAGCGGGTAAATGCTTCCTCGTGGAAAAAGTTCAAGGCCCTTCGGAATAAACTTAGAAACCTAACGAGAGATAAATATAGATCGCATGTTAACTCTTTGGGACAGGAAATCCACTCTAATCCTAAAAAATGGTGGTCTTTTTATCGCGCCATGACTAATTCTAATTCCATTCCGTCAACCGTGAAACTGGGAGACCAAAGTGCAACTGACAACAAGGCTAGAGCCGAGTTATTTAACAAGCACTTTTCCTCGGTCTTTGCTCAATCATCTTCGGTTATTCACACTTTTGAGGACCCTAATCTTGGTTTTGTGGTAATGTCTTTCAATGCCGTGCGGGAGGCTTTAGCCAATGTTGATGCGGCTAAAGCTAGCAGCCCAGATCATGTGTCTCCTCGAGTTTTGAAACATTGCGCAGATGACTTGTGACATTCTCTGTCGTTTTTATTCAATAGGTCACTGGAACTTGGTTCTGTACCATCAGCATGGAAACATGCTAATGTGATTCCGATCTTTAAGAAGAAGGACAGGAGTATCGTTGAGAATTACCGCGGGGTGTCCCTTCTTTCAGCAGTATCCAAGGTCATGGAAAAATGCTTATTCAATCATGTGTATCCATACGTTGAACCATTATTAAACCAGGGTCAGCACGGTTTTCGTAAGAGCCGTTCTACAGGTACGCAACTGGTGGAAATATTCGACAAGATAGGCCAGGAACTGGACAAGGGTGGCCAAGTCGACGTTCTTTACCTTGACCTATCCCGTGCGTTCGACAGTGTCCCCAGCAACCTCCTGTGTCATAAGCTCCGCAGTTTTGGTATTCATGATCAACTCTTGAAATGGTTCGGGTCGTACCTGAACTCACGGACCCAAAAGATGGTGCTTGAGGGGGAAGAGTCAACGCCCGCACCCGTTCTTTCGGGTGTCCCCCAGGACTCTATTTTGGCCCCTCTTCTTTTCTCCTGCTATATAAATGATTTACCGGATGTTCTTACGGAAGAAACTATTCTATGGTCTCTAACCTAAATGTGTGATAATCTCTGTTACTAGAAAGTCAAACCCCTTCCTATTCCATTACAACATGGGCGGAACTCTGCTTGAAAGAGTACGAGACGTAAAGGATCTAGGTGTTATTGTTGAAAGCGATTTTACTTGGATAAGCATGTTGATCAAACTGTCTCTAAAGCTAAGCGCACACGGGCGACAAAATGACAGCGAAACTGAAAACATTTGTTTTCAGTTGTTTTCGAAATGTTTTGCGTCTTTGTCGTGTTTGTTTCAATCACTCGCACGCGGGAGACAAAATGACACGGTCACGTCACAGGTCACGTCAAAAACAAGGGGTAACCATGGTTGCGCCATACGTCACACCCCCGGTCACACCCGCGTATTCCAAGATGGCGGCCGATCTCTAGGGTCTTTGCTATTTCAGTAATTGCGGCATACCGCCTGTTCTTATCGCTGTAGAGCGGCGAGGTCACCTCGAACAGGGCAGGCCTTTCCTGTCACAGCTCGACCAACCTGCCCTCGAGCTCAGTCGTCCATATTAATTCATGCAGTTCCGATTCTTCATCCACAATCAACCCCCTTTCGTTTAAAATTGGCGCTGCCATTTTGACCTGGCTTGGTTGGTATCACATGACGCTGAACGTCATCGTGATTGGCTAATGACGATGATGACGCAAAAAATGTTTTACGTTTCGTTGCAGTCACCCACAAACGGGCGACGTTTTGACAAAAAACATTTTGACTAGGTCAAAAATATATTGCATGTTTAATATTCGAAAACTGTTTCAAAAACAAATGTTTTCGAAAAACATCTGTTTTTGTCGCCCGCAGACGGGCATCAAATTGTGAAAAAATATTTGAAAACAAATGTTTTCAGGTTTTTTTGTCATTTTGTCGCCCGTGTGCGCTTAGCTTAAGTTAACTCAGCCTGGTACGCGGTCAGAAGGGTGACTGGAAATTGTAAACGCATTGAGTTATTGAAAACTATGTATGGCAGTGTTATCCGTAGTAGACTGGAATACTGCAGCGTTGCCTGGGATTCTTCGTCTGAACGTAATTTGTCACGTTTAGAAGGTGTTCAACGTCGTGTAACGAGGCAGATTTTGGGCAATGAGACTGTTTACACAGACAGACTGTCGGCCTTGGGCCTTATGCCGTTGTCTTTCCGCAGGGAAATATTGGACCTCCTCTTTTTTCACAATTGCTTGACAGACTGTCGGCCTTGGGCCTTATGCCGTTGTCTTTCCGCAGGGAAATATTGGACCTCCTCTTTTTTCACAATTGCTTGACAAGAAATTTTACTTTGCCCCTGCATGATTTTATCGACTTTTATTCAAGAAGAGGGGACGACTGTCTTTTACGCCTTCGTTTATGTAGGACTGAAACATTTTTAGCATCTTATTTTAATAGAATTGTTAACCTGTGGAACGACCTCCCACGTGACTTGCGCGTCACGCACAATCACAATTGTTTTAAACGTTTTGTAAATAAGTTTTATGATAACAAGTTTTATTCGTTCGATGTTTAAAATAGTTGCTCTTGGGTAGGCTTTTGCAGGTGTGCTAGCTGCAGGCCTACCTGAGATGCTTTTTTATACTTGTATTTTTATTTTGGTGCTAATTACTGGCAAGGGAAACCCATTAAAGAGGCTAATTTTTCGCCTAATGGGTTTCCCGTCAATGCTCTGATGTTGTTCTATTACCGTTTGTGCTATGTACATGTATTTTTTGTAGCGCATAGAAAAGTATAAATAAATAAATAAACAACAGAACCAGCATATACAGGCAGATCTGCCTTGCGTCAAGGGTTGTTGTGGCGGAGTCCGGGTCGGCTGAGTGGACCCGAGGCAAGTTCGAGTTTTGTAAGCCGAGCGGATGACAAATGTCAATGAGTTTAGCTGTGACCAGCGACAACTGTCGTCGCAGGCCCCGTCGCAGTGAGCGGCTCAGCCATCATTCGGACAGCCTCGAGCCTGACTTCAATATATTTATTTCGTACGATAGTAGCCTTTTTTATGTCCTCCTCTAAATGTTCCTCGTTGTCATACAGCTTCTGTATTTCTGTCTGAACTGCATCGACCGAAGCGAGGCGTCTGTCGAATTCTTCCACTTGATACTGGAGTTTCTCCTTAGTAAGACCCGCCATACGCAAGATTATGGAGTGTAACGATTCCGTTTCTCCTGTCAACCATCCTCTAGCCGCCGTCCAGGATAGTTTGAGCTTCTCCATGTTGACGTGTGGTTCACGTTCTCGTGCTGATAAAATCCCGGGTTTCGGTACCAATTTCACGGACTAAACATCGTGATAAATCAAAGGAAATATAAGGAAGTAAAGACGAGGGTTCCTGTTCCAACAGAGGATGGCAAAATGCCCCGAGTTTATTGTGCTCATGGATTAAATAACCTAGAACATACAAAGTACGGCCCAGATTAGCCGAGGCCTAATCAACAATATGGTTACCTAGCAAAGGCTGGACACAACAGCACACAATGCTTAAAATAAACTATAGGAGATCGGTAATCTACGACAGTCAGAATGGGACCCATCATATCTATTGGAGCCCATTGACGAATTTTAGGGTACCCTCTAATCAAGCTATTGTAGCAGAAAAGCTTGGCCAGAGCGATAAGGACGTCTTAAACTGAGGACTAACTTGTCACAACAATGTCACAACCAGTACAATACTTATGGTCGATAATAGTCTCAGGACTATTGCGACGCTAGGACCTTTTTAGCTACAACACCAACTCTGGTGTTCCTTTTCCAATAGCAGGAGATGTGATATTATGAGTCTTGAGAATTGAACAATCTGACCATGGCAAATCACAAAAGACAAACTCTGATTCTCTTTTAAATCATTTAATTTCCCTTCAGACTATCAACAGGCATAAAATACATCGGTTACAGATTCTATTCTACAATGGCGCAAGCATTCAATCAAGGGTTTTATACCAGTTTGGTAAAAAGACTGTGACTATTTCCCCCAATAACTCCCAAAAGTTACAACAGGTGATTTATGGCTGGATACAACCCCATGTCGATATCCTCCCCATTTATCAAGCGATAGAGTAAATCTAATAGCTCTTGTAAGAAGGCAATCAAATCCTCCAATTCAAGAAAGGTGCCAATTACTACAATATCATCTGCATATATATGCACACTAGGTGCCTCCAATGGCACAAACTGCTGCGGCATTGTTATATATAGAATGCTAGGATGATAAATGAAATATGGGTTGCACTTAGTTACTCTAAGTCAAAACACTTAGTTACTCTAAGTCAAAATGTCAACTTTGAAAATGGCAAATTCTGCCACCTACCTGTTAGCCAGAAACAGTAGCAAAGCACTAAGATCAGGCTTGCATCTACCAATGTAGTGCGCACTGGTGCTTGCACAGCAGATTTACTTTGGTAAAATAAATCTTGCTAAAAATACGGTTGTCTCTTTTAGAGCTGTTAATTAGGCCATGTGTCCAGGCAATCTGAGGCTAACCAGGCTAATCAGGGTTTTATACAGCATCCACGGGGGTCACCCACGGGCTACAGACCCTCGAAATGTTAACCAAAACAAACACGTTTTGAAACATGTGCAAACTTCAGGCACAAAATACAACTAATTCCACCATGTCACAACTTTGAAAATAACCAAAAGATTCTATAGATATTCTTAAACTAAATGGTACCTTTGAAATTACTTTCATACACATATTTACCTGAATTAAACTACTTTGAAAAGTTGCAATCTGAAAGTTCACCGCTCACTCATCAAAACAATACATAAGTCTGACGTCATCCAACATGGAGGACAGTTTACAAAAAGTCACAAATCGCAGCATAAAAATGGTGAAATACAAGCGTTCACCTACTTGTCAACTTACCAGGAGGCTCTCAATCACTAGATTCCCCAAGGACAAATGTATCCCTAAAGTTTGAAGGTCCAACTTAGCACAGTTTTGATAAAAATGGCCTTCAAACACGAAAATTTGATCCAGTAAAATTGATACGGTTGCATCTAAAATCCCAACCTGGAAAACAGGCAGTTACACAGCGGGTGTATGTAAAATATGAACCCAGGAGTTGTCCCCAGATGAAACGAAAGGTGAAAAGCTAATATTGTTACACTATGTCCATACTGTCGATTTATCAATTTTAATTTGAATGGGGTTAATGAGGTTGATTTTTAAGGTCCTAATTTGGGAAGCCCAAGTATTTTTTATTAGTTTTCTAGAATCCGACCTTTCAGGGAAAAGTCGGGATAATGTCAAATGTTTTTCGAATAAATCCGGGAAAGCCTCCTAGCAATGTTATCTATCCATGCACTCAAAGGATCCACCATTGCAATTTCGTCGTGATAGGCGCAGTCATAGAATTTATGGGCACCACCTGTCGACTGGGACTTCAATCGCGATATTAAGTTCAATGCCTGGCTGCGGTGCTGATACCACTATTGTTTGGCGGTAGTTCACAATATTGCGAACCCGCCTTGCTTGTTATTACTTTATCAGCTATAACTGGCTAGGCTGGACTGCATGAGAACTAGAAGATCTAGAGTGACTGAATGATTTTCGCTGCCTTTTCACGAAACATTTCATCACCTGGAAAAATTCCGCTTTGAATCTTTTACCCCCGCCGATACAGTATAAGTAAAAATTGACAGCATGGTTCGATGCCTGCAGGGCGTAGACCAATGGGTAAACCGCACTCTTGGCCGCTGTACATACTGGTCCGCACCTGTCATTCAAAGCCAGGCGTGTAGCATTGAAGACAGCTAAAGGACCCACCAGAATGATAAATGCGAAGGATACTAAAACCAACATCTTTGTGACCGTCTTCTGTTTTTGCTCTTGTGCTGATTCTTGCAGCCTCACTCGCTCCCTTGCAGCGGACTTTAGCTTGTAGGTAATGGCAATGTTGGAGCCAAGAATGACGAGAAAAGGGAGATAGGCCCTGACCACGTTGTTGATATGCGGGTATGCCTTCGCGTACCATATGTTATATTTCATCCCCTGACATATTCCGTGGTGGCCCTCGTCAGGACCATCAGGGTCCGTAACGAATATTAATGGGAGGCTGACTAATATGGATCCCAAAAGAACCACAAGCAGAATTCGCGCGGTGAGTCTAATGTTGCTCATTATAGCTCTCGCCCTCATAGGTTTGAAGAGACACACGAGCCTCTGTGCCGTCATAAAGGCTAGTGTCCACACGCTCACGCATAGGCAACAGTTCCCAAAGAAAGCAAAGACATTGCACACATACCTTGTATTAAACATTTCTTTGCTGATGTTCCACCCAATGTAGTACATCGGCGTATGGAAGGATACAATGATAAGGTCTGTTACAGCCAGCGCACCCATCAAGAAACATGTGCTATTTTCTCTGTTATGCTTCTTTGTCATAATGATTAGACAAACCAAATTACCAAATACCCCTAAGCCTATGATAACTGGTATCAAGGACAGCTTTATTGCTTTCTGAATCTGGTTAAAATAGCCAATATACCTTCTATCGGACTCGGTTAAATTGTCCTCTAACCCAGTCTCATCAAGTTGATCTAGAAGCGAAGTGTTGTCAACAATATCATCAGTGACTTGAGAAGTGGTGCCGTCGTATGTCTCATTACCTACCAGCGTAGTGGTGTTTAGGATCTCAACCCAATCGACCATGCTGATGCTATCAAGTCCCATCAAAATCCAGCTCTTTGGAATTTCGTCTCGTGCTATTGCATGATTGCTACTACTCTCAGTACCGACTTTCGAGGCAGCATAATTTTTTACTGTGTCCCCTATTGTCCTCCCACTGGTCGTTCCTTCAGCAGATGTGACTGTGTCCCCTATTGTCCTCCCACTGGTCGTTCCTTCAGCAGATGTGACTGTGTCCCCTATTGTCCTCCCACTGGTCGTTCCTTCAGCAGATGTGACTGTGTCCCCTATTGTCCTCCCACTGGTCGTTCCTTCAGCAGATGTGACTGTATCCCCTATTGTCCACCCACTGGTCGTTCCTTCCGCAGATGAGACTGTGTCCCCTATTGTCCTCCCACTGGTCGTTCCTTCAGCAGATGTGGCTGTGTCCCCTATTGTCCTCACACTAGTCGTTCCTTCAGCAGATGTGACTGTGTCCCCTATTGTCCTCCCACTGTTCGTTCCTTCAGCAGATTCGACTGTGTCCCCTATTGTCCTCCCACTGGTCGTTCCTTCAGCAGATGTGACTGTATCCCCTATTGTCCTCCCACTGTTCGTTCCTTCAGCAGATGCGACTGTGTCCCCTATTGTCCTCCCACTGGTCGTTCCTTCAGCAGATGTGACTGTATCCCCTATTGTCCTCCCACTGTTCGTTCCTTCAGCAGATGTGACTGTGTCCCCTATTGTCCTCCCACTGGTCGTTCCTTCAGCAGATGTGACTGTGTCCCCTATTTTCCTCCCACTGGTCGTTCCTTCAGCAGATGTGGCTGTGTCCCCTATTGTCCTCACACTGGTCGTTCCTTCAGCAGATGTGACTGTGTCCCCTATTGTCCTCCCACTGATCGTTCCTTCGGCAGATGAGACTGTGTCCCCTATTGTCCTCCCACTGGTCGTTCCTTCAGCAGATGTGACTGTATCCCCTATTGTCCTCCCACTGTTCGTTCCTTCAGCAGATGTGACTGTGTCCCCTATTGTCCTCCCACTGGTCGTTCCTTCAAAAGATGTGACTGTATCCCCTATTGTCCTCCCACTGTTCGTTCCTTCAGCAGATGTGACTGTATCCCCCATTGTCCTCCCACTGTTCGTTCCTTCAGCAGATGTGACTGTATCTCCTATTGTCCTCCCACTGGTCGTTCCTTCAGCAGATGTGACTGTGTCCCCTATTGTCCTCCCACTGGTCGTTCCTTCAAAAGATGTGACTGTATCCCCTATTGTCCTCCCACTGTTCGTTCCTTCAGCAGATGTGACTGTATCTCCTATTGTCCTCCCACTGGTCGTTCCTTCAGCATATATGACAGTATCCCCTATTGTCCTCCCACTGGTCGTTCCTTCAGCAGATGTGACTGTATCCCCTATTGTCCTCCCACTGGTCGTTCCTTCAGCAGATGAGACTGTGTCCCCTATTGTCCTCCCACTGGTTGTTCCTTCAGCAGATGTGACTGTGTCCCCTGTTGTCCTCCCACTGGTCGTTCCTTCAGCAGATGTGACTGTATCCCCTATTGTCCTCCCACTGTTCGTTCCTTCAGCAGATGTGACTGTGTCCCCTATTGTCCTCCCACTGGTCGTTCCTTCAAAAGATGTGACTGTATCCCCTATTGTCCTCCCACTGTTCGTTCCTTCAGCAGATGTGACTGTATCCCCTATTGTCCTCCCACTGTTCGTTCCTTCAGCAGATGTGACTGTATCCCCTATTGTCCTCCCACTGTTCGTTCCTTCAGCAGATGTGACTGTATCCCCTATTGTCCTCCCACTGTTCGTTCCTTCAGCAGATGTGACTGTATCTCCTATTGTCCTCCCACTGGTCGTTCCTTCAGCAGATGTGACTGTGTCCCCTATTGTCCTCCCACTGGTCGTTCCTTCAAAAGATGTGACTGTATCCCCTATTGTCCTCCCACTGTTCGTTCCTTCAGCAGATGTGACTGTATCTCCTATTGTCCTCCCACTGTTCCTTCAGCAGATGTGACTGTATCCCCTATTGTCCTCCCACTGGTCGTTCCTTCAGCAGATGAGACTGTGTCCCCTATTGTCCTCCCACTGGTTGTTCCTTCAGCAGATATGACTGTGTCCCCTGTTGTCCTCCCACTGGTCGTTCCTTCAGCAGATGAGACTGTGTCCCCTATTGTCCTCCCACTGGTTGTTCCTTCAGCAGATGTGACTGTGTCCCCTGTTGTCCTCTCACTGGTCGTTCCTTCAGCAGATGAGACTGTGTCCCCTATTGTCCTCCCACTGGTCGTTCCTTCAGCAGATGTGACTGTATCCCCTATTGTCCTCCCTCTGGTCGTTCTTTCAGCAGACGTGACTATGTTTCTTGGCCTTGTCTTCAGGTTGGTGATTTTAGTAAATGTAACTGCGTTACAAGTTGTCCCCGCACTGGTCGTTCCTCCAGTAGATGTTACAGCTGATTTTCCTCCATTTTCCTCCACAAAAGTTGTGTCATTTCTGCCGCCTCGTACAACGGCAGTCTTGTTACTTCCTGAAGGCCATCCAGCCGATGGTACCACAACATACAATAAGATGAGGAATACCAAGCGGTGTATTGACATTATCGCCTCGTAGGTGTTGATTTTACAAACTTGAAGAATCTGTAGATTCTTAACTTATATGAATTCACTCCTGCGAAAGGAAAATATTGCAGTGAAATGAAAATAACTACATGTAAATCTACAATATAACGGTTGATAATGATGTAATCATTCCCATGAAATTATAATTATCCTTTCTACGAAGACGAATGAGCCACTTTGAAGTTACGGTAACTCGTCTCAGGGGATAGCAAACTACATGTCAACAACTTCTTCTTCCTTTAAAGGTGATTTGGTCCATTATGGTGCGTATTCAGTCATGTGGTGTCACGCGCCTGCGGAGCGATAAAATGATTGATAAAAAGATTGCGATAAAAAAATATGTTTCATTGTAAAAACCATAATAAAATGCCGGAGTCCGCCCAAAGAAAATCTTGAAAATCTTGAAATTTTAATATTTTTTCTAGAAATTCTCGCGAGTTACAAAAATGCCTTACCTGTCACGGTGATGACTGGTATTTGTTAAAAAAACAATAGGGAGTTTTCGCCAAGCCCCCGGAACGTCCACATTACCGCTCATCACACTATGTTGGACAAAAAAATCAACGTATAATGAAATAAACGTGTAACGACAATAAATATCTCATTTTTGTTCTCGTTCTCGCATCAAAATCGGAACCTCTCTATTGACTTTTCACTGAGAGGGATTTCCAGTCATTTGGGGGCAGCCAGATTACTGGGATTGTATCACTTTAATCATTATATGAATTAATTAATCTCTTGGACCAGTTGCTTTCTTAATTGGTATTGAAAATATCGTGTAAGATGAATAATTACCATGAAATGCGATGCTTTATTCTTTGATCCGAAAGAGAAAGATAATAGGTTTTCCTCAAGAGGATGCATCGACGACATGTAACGCTAACCTGGAACTTTACTTGAACCTCTCATCGTCATTGTCATCACCAATGATCATCATCAAGATAATGATAATATTCTTTGAAAGGCATTTGTAGAAAGGGTTTTAACTAGCACTAACTTGTTTTGGTTACTCTTTCTATACTTTACTTAGCACGACGTTTCTACCAGTGTTCCCGATTGGTTGCCAAGTGTACAAGTGATTGGCACAGGTTTGGTGTTACATAGCAGACCAATTACTTATAGTATCTAAATTTGTTTCGTTTTCATTGTGATGATAACAAATATAAGCTGTGGTCCAATACAACACAAATGAATGTTTGTTTCAGTAATTCCTTGCAATGTCTGTGCATGGCTGAATTAATTCATGAGGCTGTCATAAGCTCTTGGGATAAATAGTCCATTGCCTCTGTTAAGTTCCGTGGTCTGTGGTCCATTGTTGGTATAATCATATGGATTCAATATGAAAGCCACCAACCATTCCGAAAGACGTGCGTTGGGACAGAGTTCTCTGGGATCAAGTGGTACACCCAATCCAATCCGCACGACTGGACTTTGAACAATTCTTCGCTCAGCTGAACATGGCCGTTACAAACACCCCGTTTTAAAGCAAACGCGTGCTTCAAAGTCACTGATCTCTATTAAACTATTTAGATATATGAAAAGTGATATGTTTTCGTTTGCTTTTCGACACTTTTGAGGAGAAGTGATGGCACTGGTTTGAGAATAATTTTCGAAAAGCGTTTTTCTACTCCACATCATCACATATTTTTGTGATTAGCAGTTCAGTATGTTGACAGTGCTTAATGGACCGTCTAAGGGTATCACATGGTTCCATATGTTGTCATCTAATGAGATATTCATATTTTATTAATTTGACCGACTACAACTAGTTTATAGCAGGTTTAATTTCGTGGTCGCGGTAAAAAACGAAAAAAAACATTGAAAAAATGCGAAACGTCTCGTTTTTTTGTGGTTTGATGTTCACATGTTTAGAAATCCCATTTCATGTCTATTTACATTTTTCTAATTTAATGTAACTGTTATTTAATGGGATATTTGATAGTTTTGTGATTCTGAAGCCCAGTATCTAGTTTATTTAGATTAAAAAACGGTTCATTTTCACCTGGACCATGATTCACAGATGATCTGATCTCAAAGCAACGCTCATTCTGCCATTGAGACATCTTGACCCTCAAAGTAATGCCACTGCTATGCTTACAGACAAATCAACGGAGGCAATACTGCTGGAAGTTCAGTATGCCATGAAGGAGGAATTCGCCAGCTCACAAAAGAAACCAACTCTGGTGATTTCACTCGGAAGGTAAAGCATACACGAGATATTAAAACATGTCATAATCTTTAAAGATCAAAGTAACTTTACAACCTTATTTTGGCAGAGTCGAGCAAAACATTACCAAAAACGAGCAGTTTGATCGGAATTAATGAAGTAATGGTAGTTTTTATGCATTTTCAAGCGAATCGTGTTAATTTGCCCCTAACTTCGCAACTACAAGAATTCAGGCCGAGTCATATATAGATCTATTGCTCTCACCCTGGCCTAAATTCTCATCGTTGTACAATCTTATCAAAGGGTCATCAGGACAAATCTTGATAAACCAACTTTAACGAAATACCTTTCAGTATGGTCGGTGCTTCAACCGGCATGCAACGTTGCCAGCATTGCAATTTTTCATGTTTTTGTCGTGAAAAAAGGGAAGTGAGAATAACTCCTCCAATTATAGAACGAACGCTGAGAGGAGAAAAAGAACAATTACAACATTAAAGCATTTTAATAAGGGGACCAAGGCTCATAAACAAATTATCGGATCGAATACCATTAATTAACTGTTGCTAATTAGTATAATGGCCTTCGTAACTAACATTGTATTACCAATAATTGTTATTCAAGGTATTGCATTATGCAATAGTGAGCGAATCTTGCTACTTTCTGTCATTTTCTGATGAATAACAAGACGTCCAAACTGTTTAAAAACAGTTTAGACAAAGCAAAACGACAAATCAGTAGACCCTTTGAAGAAACATCATCGCGTCTTCGTTGACTGCGGGTAAGGTGTATCCTTCTCAGTTTTGTGTTGCTGTGGAACTCTTCAGAATCGTGTATCTTACTGAATAAATTTTGGACACATATCACTCCAGAGAAAATAATCGTAATTGCTGCTGGACACAGGAAATGAAATAAACTATTGGTATAGGCCTCGTCCTAAGTCATTGCGCACCTCCACCAATTCCTGACGGCGCAAGGTTGGATTGTAGCTACGTTTACCGCAGCGATCGACCACCAAAATATCACGAGATCTCATGCGGAGGCGCATGGTTCTATCTAATGGTTAACCGAAACTCATGATCATTCTCTCTTTATTTGCGTAACAGGTATCACCACTACAAGGCAGACTGCTTGATACCATATAAAGGTAACCGCTCGTTGTCTTCATCACCTTGTCGCAGCACTCTTCAGCGACTTCACAACCTCTCTGTGTCCCCTTTCTTCAGCCAAAACTACATGTGTGGCAGTCCTTCCCGAATGTAGAGAAGAAACATGAGAGAGATCATTGTCGCTATCACAATGCGATCTTGAACTTCTTGTTGCTGACATCTTCTTTATTTCAAGAAAGAATATGAACCTCTAGATCTCTTTTGGAATACACAGTACATGTACTAAAAACTTTTGCATGACACTTATACTGATCTGGGTCTGTCTCAAAGTGCTTTATAACAAGAACAATCGCAATTTTTCCATTTCATATATAATACAATTACATATATCAGAAACCGTAAAGTGTTTTTATCAGAAACTCGTCCTAAAACTTGTATATGTGGCCAACTTATGTGCAGGGAAAATACCCATGGTCTCGTATTTCTTTATTACACTTCTACATGGGGAAAAGCTTATGCATTGTGTAGGTACAGTGTGTATAAATATGTGTACATGGCATGCACTTTTTGGGATATTTCGTTTCAGTACTTTCCAGACTATTCTTATTGAATATTCTGTTACAAGTTGTCACGTTTGGGAACTAGGATCCTCACTTGGTTCAAAAAAGTGCTTTTATAATCCGTTGTGAGTTGCCTCGATTTCAAAGAGCGTAAATAATGAGTTTGTAAGCTCATAACTTTCATTGGATGGTAAGCCATCTTGGATTGTGATCTCGTGAGAGAAGGGGAGATGTAAGCACTCAAAAATTCGTATATATAATTGTTTGACCATATCTACCTTATTTTCCGATTAGGAGGAATCAAGTCTTTTAAGTTGGGGGAAACTCAATGTATTTACATTTACTTGGGGGGGGGGGGGGGGGGGGGGATATGTTTGAAACTATTTATGAATCTTTAAATATAACATCTTTGTAGATAACAGAGAAGTCAGAACAGAGAAGCGATGTACTAACAGAGAAGTGTAGTTAGAGAGAGAAGAAAAGGATTTAAGAAGAGAAGGTAAAGGGAGATTACAAAAGGGGTTTTAGGTTAAGTGTGTAAGCACATGCGGTATTATTCGCCATCTTGGCATGTACTTTTGGATGTAATATTGCATGTGGTGAGGACCACTAGTAGAAGTCAAGTGAGAGCAATAAACCTAATTAGCAAGAATTTATCTTCTTGTCAGTATATTGTTGAGGTTGTGATTCTAAAAGAAATCAAGCTCAGAGGCACTTGGTCCCTATATGTGTAATACATGAGGTCAAATAGGGCATAAATCACATTGCGTCGGAAGAAGTCACTCAAAACTGTAACTAGACTTGTTTGTTTGCGGTTAGAAATTTTACATGTGCAAATAAAAACTCAGCTGATCAAAGTGGGCTCATGTTACAGGCCTTCTGATTGGTTAATATCGGCGGTAGCGTGCCATCTGACGAAGAATAACAGAACCAACTTATGCAGGCAGATATGCGTATTGCGTCAAGGGTTGGTGGTGTAACGGAGTCCGAGTCGGCGGAGTGGATCCAAGGCTTGAGGGTCAAGATGCATTTCTAACGGCAGCTATGCGTGTGCGTGTGTTGTAGGATCTTAAGCGCATATGAATAGGCCACTGACTAAACATCCCAATGTTCTGAATAAGTTTGAAAACCCATGTAATGGATTTTAAAATTGCTCGCGAAAACCACGTAACGTCCAGGACTGACATAACTTAGTATCCCGTAACGCCCAGGTCGGTTGATAGGTCCGGTCATCAATGTCTATTGTTGGAGTTAAATGGAGATTATCGCTACTTTTAGGGTAAAAATTGACAACTTCGCTGGACTTAGAAACATTTTAAAATCAGGCACAGTGTAAAAGAAATGCAAGTCCCCCGGACTCTAAGTCCGGTCCTTTTGTTAAAGTGAATAGAGTCGCCGAGTTCCTTTCTTGAAGATTATGTAGCTAACCCTAACCAAACCATTAACCACATTCGATGACAATACACAGCTATTGTATGGGTTCCTGCATTCCTAGTACGTCCATTCCTTTTACACCGGGTCAGACGGCGAGCAGGTATACGCGGGACTACTGTATTTCCCAGCCATAAACAAAATATGGTGTCCGATGATGTCTTTTACTTGTCTGTATACCTGTCCATATTGATACAACCGTAATCCGTGCAAATGAGACTGTGGCCTATCGTTGCTAACGAGATAATCTCACGCCTCCAATAACGTCCCCCTTGAGCTTCACCAATATATATATATATGTATACTTTTATCTGGAGGGGGTTAGGTCGACAAAGCTGAATTTTTTAGTTTATTATGCGGACCTCCATCCGGTTACGCGGCCAAAGGGGTCCGCTCAACGAAGTCGTTTCACAACGCTGGGAAAAGCCTTAATCGATGGAGATCCGAGGTCTTTCTGATTGTCCACCTAACCGCCGTTCGGGGTCCTCCGTACTCTGTAGAAATACTACCGCTGTACTATGGCGACCTCTAGCGGGATGACCTATATAAGTACGACCGCCTAACCATTCATTGTATAAGTCAGGACCGCATAACAAATTGTATGAATAAAGAAGTTGAAACAAGAAGCAAGTATGGTATATTGGTAACATATTCTAACAAAGAAATCGACATAAGAGCCCTGCACTGCATACTGAGTCCTGAAATGCATATTATTACCTTAATTCCAACTACAAATGATACAAATGCATTTTAGCAAAAGTTCGATGCTCGTTATATTTTCTTTCGTTTTAATGGTTTCAGCTCTGTCTCGAATAAAGTCCTGGCAATGAACATGATGATTTTAGCCGTGTTTATGGTGATTGCGGCTGCGTCCAATGTGGCGATGGCGTTTGGTAAGATTGTTTATAGTTACTCCCATAACACCCCAATGCCTTCTCCTCAATAACCGATGATTTAGTGTGAATAGGGTGGTGACAGACTCTCATGACCAATATAGACTTATCTCCAAATACCAATATAGGCTTATCTCCAAATACCATACTATTAGTTTGGAAAGCTAAAAAAACAACAACCTGAGGCCTATAGAAGGTTTGCGAAAATAAATTTCGGCCATTTTGAAAAGGCCTGTTCACAGGCAGTGTAAAGTTTACCATGACATGAAAGTCCTGTTTTAAATCTAATCATCACCAAAAGCATTCGAAATATCATGAACCTAGGAAGAAATGGTCGTGAAAGTCATGTTTTAAATCCGGTCATCACCAAAAGCATTCAAAATATCATGAACCTTGGAAGAAATGGTCGTGAAAGTCATGTTTTAAATCCAGTCATCACCAAAAGCATTCAAAATATCATGAACCTTGGAAGAAATGGACGACTTAAAGTAAATTACTTTTAAAAAGCTGGTATATATTTTTACTTTAATGCCATCAATTTTAAAGCGTCCAGGGATTAGTATTATAACAAATTCGTACGAAAATGTCTGAACTCCATTCAAACACTGCTCTCCGAACTGTATCGGTTTGGCTTTTATCTGAAACATGATATTACAAAGATAAATTGGACAAACTATTATTTGTATCTTCAAAAATAATCAACGCCGCCATTTCACTCTAATTTCTTCGGTTTATTATCATGTTGGTCTCGAAATACATTCTAAAATTTGTGGTTGCCGTTTTTGATGATGTAACTTAGTTATTGAAATTTGATATTTCAATATCTTTCTCATTGAAATCTCAAATTCGAGATCTCGAATTAAAATCATTTTGAGAAGTTCAATAATGTATTCTGATACCAACCTGATGATAAAGTGAAGAAATCAGAGTAATGTTGGCGTTGGTTAGTTTAGTCAATCTTTGCATAACCATGGTTTCAATGAAAGCCCAACCGATACAGTTCGGAGACCAGTAGCTGAAACGTGTTCTGACTTTTTCGTCCTAATATTTTATATACTGACCTCTGGACGCTCTCTCTATGTGCACCCTATGGTGTCTGCAGAGTATACCTCGCTTTCGATTTGTGCACTGGGGATAATGGGTATATTCAGTGGAAGATGAAAATGTACATCACGAATATTTCCGAGAGCTCGGCTTCGGTCTTACCCGGGAAGGAATATTTGACCCGTCAGCTTTAAGTTGTGTGCTGGGGGTGACGGGTATAATTGATAGAAGATCCAATGCACGTTATGAACACTCCCGATCATGACGATTGCTCGGCCTTGGCCCTACTCTGGAATGAATATTTCGATCCAACACATTTCTTATTAGTGTGTCGGGTGACAATTGGATTGATTCAGACATTTCAACTTGCCTAATAGGCTGCCCCTCTTCTAAATATAATTGTCCTGAATAAATTTCTAAAAGAATAATTCGTTTCAGATGTGAGCGTCCCTGTCATTAATTTGGTGCAATCATCCAGAGGTCGTTACCAAATCAAAAACCTTGCCGAAGCCCAGCAAGTATGCAAGGCATATGCCCCAGGGATGCGGGTTGCCACTCCCGCTGAGCTGATGGCAGCTTTCAAAATAGGCTACGAAAGGTGCAGCTGTGGATACCTCTCGGACGGGAGGGCTAGTTATGTTATGCAGAAGTGGAGGCCCGGGTGTGCTGGCCGTGGATTCACTACATGCGGATACAGAGGAAGCTATAACACCTACTGCACCACCGGATGTAAGTAAAAGAGTAGAACGAATAGAAATAAAAAGTGACAGTACAAGTTTTAATTCCAGGGCTCCAATATGAGGGTACACTGTATTTTAATCAATAAACTCAAGCAACATTAACAATCAATTAGTAATAAATACTATACAGTTTTATAAACCCTGTCATTAGAAAGGACGACGATTTACGACTTGGGCAACCGAGATTTCATTCGGAAACTTAAGTGCGTCTTATTTTATTAGAACTCCAAAGTTATGGAACTTTTGCCTTTTGAACTCGGGAGTTAGAAAAAAAGAATTTAAGACCTGCACAGAGAAATTCCTTGTTGACAGAATGGATCGCCTGGATGTTGGCAACAAGTACCTTTGCCAGAATCTGTCGTCGTTGCTTCATTTGCAGAGCAACCTAGCATATGCACATTCTCGGCAGTCACCGTAGGGTGCACTTCGAGTGAGTGTCCAGAGAATTCGGACGAAAATGTCTGAACTCTCTTCATATTCGCCAACATATCACTCGACTAACTTCTTTGTATTTTGTGACTTGCCTGATGATAAACCATTCTTGAATTTCTCAAAATGCGTTTAATTCGAGATATCGAATTTGAGTTCATCGTTAGTTAATTTGAATTAATTGAACAGCATCAGAATTGACAAACCAAATACGTAAGAATGTAATTCGAGACCAACTTGATGATAAACCGAAGAAGTTAGAGTGATATGTTGGCTTTGATTAATTTTAAAGACGCAAATAGTTTGGTATTTGCATTACTATGTTTTAACTGAAACCCAAACTGATAGTTTTCAGATTTCTTCAGACTACCGAGTTCAGACTTTTTCGTCCGAATATTTAAAAGACCAATTTAATTTACTAATTTAAGGACAATATTACCCTGTTGTTGGCTGCCGAGTCGCCTCCTCTTCTACATAGGTAGTTACTTCCATCAACAAATTGTAAATTTAAAGCACATTCAGGAACAAATATACTACAGTAAAAAAACGCCTGTTGCTTTAATGGAACATTTATACGTGTCAATTCATGTACCGTTTTACATTGGCGATAATTTCAGGTCCTATCCTGTCCGTAGAGAAATATGGCCAACGATACAACGTCCGAAGTCTCGCCGATGCCGATGCTACTTGCAAGAAATATGATGGTATGCAAGTAGCCACGTACGACCAGGTCAACACAGCCAGGACTAAGGACAACTACGAAAAATGCGCGTGTGGGTACATGAAGACCAGCTCAGGAAGGCCATTCGTAGGCTATCCGATGCTGAAATGGAGAAAAGGATGCGCTGGTGCAGGCATGGCCAATTGCCGAACCATCTTTGGTAACGTTTTCTGCGTCAATCCTTGGAACGCATAATGAGTTATCCCGATTTCTGGTAATTCAATGTAGCAGTGAATCTTGCCAATAAAGTTTCGATCTGATCAAAGTCCACTTGCTCCTCTAAAACTTCATTGGTTGCTTGTGAAATCGATGATTAAGAACAAATCGTCGACTCTCGGAAAAACCGGTGAATGTGACATTCGAGCAAACCGGTGAACATGGTGAATGTGACCTTCAGTTTTTGCGCCTATTTGCAGGTAGTGGTTGTGACCGGCTCTTTCCTCTGGGCCATTCAAGAGTGGAATATGATGCATCGTTTGAGCTGTAATGTTAGTTTTGGTGATGTATCACAAAAAGTGATAAAAATATTCCTCACAAAACTTTATTTCGATTTGTGCAGTGATTCACGACTGGTCGTTTTATAACTTGACACCCTTCATGTTAAATTTACAATTTGGAAACAATTTAACCTGCATAAAGCTCAGAGAGCATCTAATCAACTATCGAGCCCATTCCTGAGCCGAAGATATGTTAAATAGACACTTTAGCATAAACAGTCGGGCATATTTGTTTAGATAATGATTACTCCCACTGGCCGCATTTACCCTTTCCCCAAGATTACCGAAGTGCCAGTTCGTGATGATAGTTCCAAAAACTACCGCACGATGCGCCAGAAATGATGTGCCAGTGGCCCAGGTTGCTAGCATCAGTGATTGGGCCACGCGGCGTGGCCCCAGAGGCGTGGCCTCCCAACATTCTTTTTCTTTTAGACGACCCGTTGATGTCTGGCTGATGTCATACCTGCCTTGACCCGATTATCATTAAATGCAATCGATTCACTGTATGGATTCATGGTTGACTTTATAATGCGAAAATCTAATCACTTTTTAATTAGGTGAAGTCCCGGAAAGCGGACCCGATTTTTGCCGCCTTTTGGCTCGCGACGCATCCCCGACCCGACCGCTTCTGATATCATGGCCAAAATGCAAAGGGTAGGCCGTTTCTCGAGGCGAAATTGACGATCATATGGGACTGTCAAATACACACTGGCATGGCATTTAGAGCTTTTCTGTTGAGTTTTGATGGCATAGATCTATATGAAAATGTTGTTTTGGATTTCCGAGATGGCCGCCACAGATGGATGGCCGCGACTCTGCGCAAATGAAACAAATAAAATAAATAAATGCAGGTTCTAATATACAGCGTTTTATAATGTACATCATTCTCAAAGCACTTTACATTAAATAACTCGGATTAGCTGCTCAATCAGCACTACAACCTGAGAATTTCCGACTTGTACCCATTTAAAGAGAGCAGAGAGACCCGACTAGTCTCACGCCGCCAGTGGGAATCGAACCAGGGTCATCTCGACTGCCTGTCAGAGACCCGAGCCACTACACCACCGCGGCCCCTGTAGCTGATTCTATTTTCGTAACACTTTTATGGAGTGCGGTATCTTCCCGGCATAATAACCTATGCGGATCCCGGTGTAACAGTTTTAAATGTCTTATATTATACAGTCTACTCTAAGATGTTGAGAAATGTTGCATATCAGATGATGAGCGCCGGGGATGATTAGAGCACAGGGCGCGGGCGGGGAATTCTTCGAGAGGTTTAAAATCCGTTTTCTCACCTGTTGTATTGTTGAAGGTCACGGTTCACTTATCACTTGAAGATCACTTATTTTTTGGTGGGAGGCCGAGGTTCAACACCTGGTTTGACGTACATGCCAGTCCCATCCCTTGTTCCTCCCTAGTATCAAATAAATCTTGATCGTATTTGAGCTTCAGTAAGAAATTGTATTCTGAATCAGATTACTACTTCTACATCTACATGCACTTGTACTCGCTTCGGCGGTAGAATGTCTGTCTGCTTGACTATTCGAACAGGTGACTTTGTTTAGACGCCGCATTGGTTACATGTCTTGCTACAATAACACGCCATCCAATTCAGTTTTTTGGTACACTCGCCCCAACGCTTCCACTTCGTGCAATCAGCTGCAGTTCCCCATCCTCCCGTTACGTATAAGTCCACGCAGGTTGTATCCTTGTACACTGAAAATGATAGAAATATTAGGATGGCCATCGATTCTAGTCAACAAAGTAACGTGTATATTATTATGAACTTGAAGAACAAATTAAAAGATAGTTAGACAAAAATCTGGTAAATATCAGAAACTCGTAAGAATTAAATTGGTATTTATAAGAATGGGGATTTTTGTATATATGTTAACTACATGTAGTTTATTTGTTGTAAATTACGTTAATTTCTTCCTGTTGGGAAGTGCTTAGTCCAACATCATGTGATGGTAAAATCTCGAGCAACAAGTGGGAAACTGTATTGATACTTCAATATAAGCTAGGTACTGTCAGGAGAGACTAGGTTAAGCATCAAAGGAACTTACCCTGTTCAGTGACACAATTACAAATCTTATCGACGTATTTGCCACTGGAACATGCGATTTTGCAGTCCGACCCTGAAGAAAAATTGATATAATGTTTAGAGCAGTCCAACTAATGAAATGTGATGGCCAAAATCACAGCCACATGCAAAAGCAAAAAGGGTTACCGTTGTACTGGACGACGTAGCGTGTCGATGCTTCCTACGAAATGATCAAAGGTTTACCAAAATCACACGGAATCCGGAACCATGTTTTGGTTGGTTTTTTTACGCAAATGCCTCAGCAAACAAAATGCACTGTCGACTGTTGTCATGGTTCTAAAGCCTGGTCTACACTAGCAAACATTCGCCAACAATTGTTGGCCAACATGAGCCAACATCATGTTGGCGAATGTTTGGGGACCCGTCCACACTATCAAACACAGGCAAACATTGCCAAACAAGTTTGACTAAGTTTGACCGTGTTTGGCATGAATTTGAGGGCAATTTGGAGGGAAAATCAGTCATTTCTCTTCATTTTTTCTTTAAAACAATGGAGAACCACAGGAAGAAAGCATGCCTAGGTGCTTCAGCAGCAATTCTTTCAGTTGTGATTAACCCCCGTCGCCGCCGCAACTGACAAAAGCCATACTTGTGGAAAAAGCATGATGGGGCCTATCACTGCCTCCTTCAAGAGTTAATGGCCTCAGACTTCAAAAGCCTCAAGAATTTCCTGCGGATGGATGAAGCTTTTCGTATTCTGAAATTAAGTGTTCAATTTCTTGAAATTGCCATTCTCTATCTTTCATTGAGGCTGCCATTTTGTCCCAGTAGCTCCATCACATGATCCAAATCTGTTCCCTGATTGGCTGCTGATTGCCCAACACCAACCAACATGTTGTTCAGAAGTAGCATGGCCTAACATAGGCCAACATTGGCCAACAAGTTGGCTGATGTTTTCACTTGTTTTTGGACCCGTCCACACTGGCAAACAATAGCAAAGATGCCTCTGCAACAAGGCCCAACACGATGTTGGCCAATGTTGGCCAACATTTGTTGGTTCATGTTGGCTAGTGTAGACTGGGCTTAACGTCAACACGTCGTGACAGCTATGTCTTGGCAAGTTTCACAACCTTCGGCCCCCATAAACTCATTTTATGTTTACAGCATCGTTGTTTTGTTTCATCAGAAATTTCTTCTTTTATGGGTATGGAGTAGATTTCAGGCGGTATAGCATGATCAACCTTTGGTAAACAATGCTCTCAATCAAGGGTATTGATCTATAGTGTGTGTGCCTCACTCTGTTCTGTTCTGTGTTCAAATAGGCTAAGGAAGATACATTTTCGGTTCCGCACTATCTTTACTTTGACCATCACATTATTTGATCAACTGTTGCCCATGACCATGCACTGCCGAAAGGTGGAAAATCCTCCTTCTTACGTTTGCTTTCCCCCTTTTTGTCGTCCTCGCCTTCTGTGTTTCTTCACTTTACCCTTTTTGTCTTTTCCTTTCTTTTCCTTCGTCTCCTTTTTGTATTTCTTGCCTTTTTTGTCTGTCTTCATCTTCCCCTTCCTGTCTTACTTTTCCATGTGACTTCCTTCATTTCCCCTTCTTGTCTTTCTTCATCTTTTTGTGCATTTTTTCTCTTTCCCCTTCTTTTCTTTCTTCCCCTTTTTGTCTTTTTTCACTTTCCCCTTCGGATCCGTCTTCCCCTTCTTTTCTTTTGTCAGTTTCCCCTTCTTGACTCTCCTTCATTCTCCTTTTTCGCTTTCCTCTTCTTGTCGTCCTTTCCCTTTCCCTTATTGTCTTTCTTCCCCTTCTAGTCTTTCTTCTTCTCCTTCTTCTTCATCTTTTCTTTCTTCATTGCCTTTTTCGTACTACTGTCATCTTTTACACTTTCCTTAGAATTTATGATAACACTCTTAGGTGGCATCAGGCTTTTTTGAGGTTCCAGAGCTTGTCCCCCCATTGCCTTATTATTCCCACCCACATCACCCCCGACCTTTCTGTACAATGTCTCCATTCTAGAAACCATAACACCGGTCACCGGTGGGAGGGATGCGGCAACACTGGTTTTGCCATGCATTGGTGGATTTCCTTTCTTTTTCTCTTCCCCGTTCCCATTTGATTCCTCCTCTTTCTCTTTCTCTTTCTTTTGACGTTTCGACCCTTTCGTTTTATATCATGATTCTTTCTGTTCTTTGACTCATCCATCTCGCCTTTCTTCTTTCTAATGTCTTTCTTTTTAGATTTCTTTGCTTTTCTGTCTCTTTCAGTGTTTTTCAGTTTCTTTTTCCCATCCGTCGCATCGTTCTTTCTTTTAGTTTTCTTCGTTTTCTTCTTACCTTCCTTCCCCTTTCCCGGCCCACCCTTATATTTCTTCTTCAATTTATTTCCCTTTATAGTCTTTTTAACTTTCTCTTTTTTCTCATCCTTCCTTCTTTCATTCTATTGTCTTTGTTATATACTCATTGTCTTGCCTTTCTTTTTCCTTTTCTCTCCTTTGTCGCCATCCTTTCTTCCCTTTTTCTTCTTCTTTTCTTTTTTCGTTATGTTCTTCTCCTCTTTCATTTCCTTTTATTTATCCGTTTCAGCCTTCTTCTTTTTCCTTCCCAATTTCCCTCCATCCTTCTTCTTCTTCTTCTTCTTCTCATTCTCTTTCTCTTTCTCCTTCTTCTTCTCCACCTTCTTTGACCAATTTCCTCCTCCTTCCATAGGCGACTTAACCTTCTCCGCCGGCTTCTTCTTCCAAGTTGCCTTAGACTTCACTTTCTTCATCGCCTTTTCCTTTCTCTTCTCCTTCGACTTCGAGCCAATCCTTTCCAGAGCATGGACGACTACTGCCTCCCTTGAGTTGGTAATACATGTAGCTGGCTTCTGTTGACCCTTCCTATTCTTCTTTGCCTTAAGTAGATTCGCGTTATGTGGGCAGACTATTTCTGCAATACAAAACAGAAAACGTATGGCTAAGTTATTGTACTTTAAATAATAAACAATAATTTAAAGCTCTCTTGGTACAACTGTAAAGCACATTTTAATTGATCTATTCTAAACGTCATGACACCAACAGGAATATTTCACTATGTAAATCAGACGCTCAATAAATATGGATCGAGGAAGAAGACACAAAAGTATGAGAATTTTTCCCAGATCGATCATGTTATAATACAAATGTGGAGATAAGAGGGATACTTAATTTCTGTTTCAAAGCATTTGATATATTGGATGTTAAAATGCGGGACTTTTTTTAGATCAACCGATATATCAGAATATATGGTTTTATATACCATAAACTATTTGACTAAAAAAGTCCATAAAACCATTGATAAATGATTGATGAACCAGCACAAAATCAACTCAGACAGTCCTTACATTTTAATTTACAGTAGCCCCATGTCCCATTTTCATCATAATTATTGGTGGTAGCGCACCACACGTCCTTCTTGTGTGGGATGCACTTGTAGCGGTATCTCCCCTTGTATTTGAAGGGGAAGATGCAAAATGCTGACTTGGTGTTGCCTCCGTAGGTTCTGATTGTCTCTGAAATGAACGTCAAAGCAGGTTTAAAGAGGTTATGTCTTTTGTTACAGTTTCTACAACTGGAAAATGCCTCCTGTCTGATGATAATCATTTTGAGGTTTGTTCATCTGTTGTAACTCATTTACGACGCAAGGCGAGTCCGTTAGCATAATAACAGTAATGAGTTTACTGATAGCAGCGTGGTTCACTGAAACACCCGGGGCCTATCCTCGACCTGCAGTGACTTCACACATGCACATGTACATGCACGCTATCAACTCATTGTTTATTGTACTTCGTACGAAATAAATAAATAAATAAATAAAGCATTTCACTTCGATGTACAGTCCTACCAGAAAGTAAATGTCCACAGGTTTTTTTAATATGACAGAGATAGAATAAGGTAATTGAATGCGGTTTTCATCAGAAAATGGTACATCCAGTTGGTTATGTATATGCTCAGCTCATACATTAAGGATTGGGGGTCTTTATCAAAGGTTATAGAAGAGATAAAAATCCTAAGAAAAAATGTGCATTTGTCATGATTATCGAACACACCCTATGGAATTGCAAGTGCCAAAAAATTATGGTCATCAAGGACAGTTCATGGGCTCATTTGAATTTTTGAAAAGGCACATGAAATGAAAAAAGTGATTTTTGGACCTTTTTTGAAATGTTTGTTACATAATGAAGGGATAGAATTAGGTGCATCCAAATACAACATCTAATTATATGACCAACTAAATATACGAAACTCAGCTGAAAACCGCATTCAGATATCTTATTTTATCTCTGTGATATTTTTAAAAACGGTGGACATTTACTTTCTGGCAGGACTGTACATGCAGCCAACGGCCACGTCTTTGTAAGGGACTTTTGAGGTTTTTGCAAGCGTCCTAAAATCCCACCTTTACAGTATCCCCATTTCTTGTCTCTGTCATAGTGCTTGGTCACGGAACACCAGGGTTTCCTGGCCCTAAGCAAGGTGCAGGAATAGTGGATTCGCCCCTTCGCCTCGAAAGGGAACACGCATGGTTTCCCCTGGCCGGTTGCTCCGTACGTCTTTATCTCCCCTAAAAGTAGAATAATTTCCATCGTTGCATAAAGCCTGGCTCCCTCTCAACATTCTCTGGTCAAAGTAGAAACTGGCCAAGACTGGCCAATCAGAAGCAAGCATTCTAAGCATTCTCCAAGCGAACATAATCACTCACACAACGTAGTGAGTGTAATGGTTACGTATGTATAAAGTGTTAACAAAATTCATATATCCATCATGTTCATCGAATCTGAAAAAAATTGTGCAGACCCATGACAATTCTGGTTCCGGTACAGTTTGTCGCATTCCATACGGGCCGCGCGTTGGCCGATCCTGCATTCACGACGCACCGCACCCACAGTTACCACGTCGGACGTGATTCCCATTGTTTCCTTCCTCGTGACGCAATTATTTCATGACGTCATGAGCCATTGACCATTCACACAAGTAGATTTATTCACACCGGCGCCACTGAAGTGCGGGTGTGGGACATCATGTATTTAAAAATCGTCTGCTAGGACATACAAGACAACGTCGGCGGAGACAGTTGTGACATTTCATTGCAGACAAAGCAAACGTCCTCTTCTTCTCGATATACGTACTTTACTTAAAAAAAGTCAGTTTTAACACTACTAAATCCAGATCCAGTCACGTGATTTCTAGTAACTGCCAAACTTGACCCATTGCCGGAACTGTGAAGTAATGATGTAGGTCACGTGGTCAGAGTGCAGGCGTTCCCGTACCGCCTGGCTATCCGATTTAGCATCTACCGTTCCGGAATGACATCAGCGCCTCTAGTGTCAAGATCGTAAATTTGCCATTCTTGATTTTGGCGCCAAACGAATCCAAAAAAACGCGTTAAAACAATTAAGAATATATCAGCTATAAAAAATTCGTTATCAACTAACTGGTGAAGAAACATACACAAATATCTAGGCTAGCAGGTGGAAAATGCGATTATTATTTCACCACAAAGAGCTGCTTGTCCGCAGATATGAGACAGCTACCGGGGCGGGGACTTTTTCTTTATGGGGCCTTATTGTTCAGCGTCTCCAAGGAATTCTATTTTTAGAGTCCAATGGGGGGGGGGGGGGGGTGGGGGATGGGGGGGGGCCTTCCCCTTAATGTACTGACTAAAACCTGTCACTTTCAGAGAACGGGGGAGGGGGTTTGGGGGACTCATCCCCCAATGTACTGGCTCAATATGTCAGAAGGACGGGGGTTTGGGGGGCTCCCCCATGTCAAACAGTTGTGTGAGTTCACTAGAGCTTGCTCTTTACATATTATTCAAGCAGATTGACCGCCTCACCACACTACTATCACTGTGCAGGATGTCATTTAAGATAACGTGTGCAAAACACTTCGGCTGCAAATGATGGCGTCACGAAAAATACATGGAACACAAAATGAAGTTCAGACCGATATATCCGCAATGTTGATCAAGCTGAATGTCTAATCATGTTATGATTTAAGGAATTGAACCCGAGGCGGAGGACCTTGGTTGAGTTACCAAGACACTCGAGGGTGGAGCTAAAATACAGTCCAAACCCGAGCCGATAGGCGAGGGTTTGGACGAAATTTTAGCTCCACCCGAGAGTGTCTTGGTAACTCAACCAAGGTCCGAAGCCGAGGGTTCAATTTCTATTCTAAAATACCTCAAACTTAAAAAGATAGGCGACGAAAATAACTTGAATATGTGCGAATTTGGCAAATTCCATCCATCGCCGGCCCGGAGCGCCGGTAGCGCCGTGGTTTACATTATGTTACGGCAGCGTTACAGAAAATGAGACATGTACATTTAGGAAGTCTGCATCGGTTCGCTCAAGTGATGCTAAAATCCGCGCAAATGGGCTATTTGGAGCGTTTTTCTCGGCAAATATGTGTAGTGCTCATTAAAAAACTTAGGGTGGTTGATGCTTCCTTGGCTGACTTGTGTTTGAAGCAGTGTTTTGAGAGCATCAAACTTCTGAAGTGAGCTGAAATTCCTTACGGGGTGACGTGTGCATGGTTTCCACATTTTAGTGCAACCCGAGGGAACTTTGGTAGAGCATATTGGTTGCGTGTCCAAAACACTCCACTCCCAGAACGAGGCTGATGCATTTTCCATTTAAAAGTTGACTTTACGGTACCAATGTATTTTAGAATACTATATCAGAGTACTCGGTTGTGAGAATACAGTGTATACAGGTTGATATGATTTTATTGATCTGACTGACCGCATTACCATGCCCTATCTAACATCGCAGAACAATATAACACCGTCCTGTCCTGCCAGTAAATATAGGGCTTAACCCCTTGCCTCCCTAGAGGGGACGATATATCGTCCCCTATATTTTGTCTCGCGTATACATTGTATAGGCCATGGGACGAGTGGCAAAAATGTGTCTAGAAAAAGGATTCCGTTTGACAAATTAGCGGGCAAATTGAAAACAGTCGTTTTGGGTAATATGGGGGTGCTTTAAATTTTTCTCCCGCGTAAAGTTGCACATTAAGTCAGAAATGAGACCCTTAATAGGGCCTAATGGTCCCAAAGTAGGGGTCAAAAAGTTAATGTCATCGAAACATGTCAACATGGGTATCAACATGAAGGTCTATGGGGGTACTTTAACATTGCATAGTTTTTGGCCCCCTTAACGAACCGTGGGACCCCCAGGGAGGGTCAAAAAGGGCAAAAGTGGTAACTTTGACCCTGTCCCACAATCTTCATAGGGACTATAAATGGATAAAACTGTTTTATTTGACAGTAATCGTATAGACCTTCAAAATGATACCCATGACAACACTTTCGGGGTAAGGGTTGCCGAGATAGTAATTTTGACCCCTTTTTAGGCTCCAAATTTAAGATCTCGAAAACCTTTTGCCAAAGGGTGTCGTCATGGGTATCTATGAAAAGGTCTATGTGAGTACTGTCGAATAAAACAGTTTTTATCCACATGCGGTGCCCATGAAGCTCATGGGAGGCGGTCAAAGTTTCCACTTTTGCCCTTTTTGACCCTCCCTGGGGGGTCCCACGGTTCGTTAAGGGAGCCAAAAGCTATGCAATGTTAAAGTACCCCCATAGACCTTCATTTTGATACCCATGTTGACATGTTTCGATGACATCAATTTTTTTACCCCTACTTTGGGACCATTAGGCCCTATTAAGGGTCTCATTTCTGACTTAATGTAAAACTTTACGCGGGAGAAAAATTGATTTTTGAAATCAGCACCCCCATATTACCCAAAAACGACTGTTTTCAATTTGCCCGCTAATTTGTCAAACGGAACTTCACATTTTTCACACTCGCCCCATGGCCTATTAGGGACGATATTGTATAGAACTCGCGGTACAGGTTAGACACTATTGCACGGTGTATTAGTGTCCCTGATGAGCTGCAGGAGACTTTATTTAGTTTTAATATATTTTGAAAGTAAAGGTGGTACCATACCGGAGAATGGGTTTAATTATACTAATAAATATGGCATTTACCTCTGATAAGCCTTCTTCATGCAAGTGTAAGCTCAATATTTTTGTAATTTTAAACCCTCCACCATACTGATTAGATGAACGTTATTGAAAAATTCGTCAAACAATTTAATCAGACTTAAAGGACCACAATACACAATATTGATTCTAGTTTTTCGATTTGCCGCTGGGGTTCCGTCGTTGGATGTCAGCTTATCGACCGGGTCGGAATGAATGAAAGCCCTATACGGATCTCATGCTCTTTTCCAAAAAAATATCGAAAAATAACTCAAATCGCGGCGTCATTTCGGGCAGCAAACATCCCCTTTTTCCAAGTAACTCAAATAAAGACAACAAGAACCAGTTGATGGATAACGTTCTTCAATTGCCATTTCATCTGTAAACTACCATCAAAATATAAATGTTACTATTTATTATGAATTTGATCATTTTGTATGTAGTTTATTTGTGTCCGAAATTAGAAAACAAAATGGAGTGTATCTTTACGGTGACTTCCTTATTCGCCATTTCCATATTCGTCAGTTTCCACATTCGCCAAATTCGCCAAATTTAAAAGTTAGGCGCATTGTGAAGGTTTTCAAGGGATCGGATGGGCGCGCGCGAAACGTAACCAAAAAGATCGCGTCCAGTGTCTATGACCGACCAATCACGAAAATCGTGGTTCTGTATCTTGCAGGGGCTTGCGTAGATGAAAAGATTACTTCAATCGCCGGGGAGAGTGTTTCGCTGAAAATATCGAAACGGAAATGTTATTTTAATAGTGTTTGAAAAGCCCGCGTTAAAAGTTAGGCATTCGAAGCGAGTTACGCCTTGTACAAATGATCGCGTGATCAGAGCGCATGACTTGTTTTATGCAACCTCACGGTATTCGCGCTTTTCGCGGCCAGAAGTCAACTTGGAGCAACAGCTGACGGATCGCGGCCCAATTCGGGCTAACCCTTTTTATCATATTACAAAAACAAGAAAAAACAGAATATGTTGATTCGTACGTTACATTTATCATATCTAAACACTCGTTTAATCACTTGTTATTTTATGCAGGCTTTTTGGTGCTACAGACATTTAGTAAATTCGCTTATTTCTATCACCAGCTTAAATCATTAGCTTTGAGAGCATTTGCATTCAAAAGACTAGGATTACGGCAAATTGAGTTTAATTAAAGGCTCTGTGATATTTGTTCAATATGTAAAGGACCGTGGAAATTGTTTATTCATAGGTTTTAAAACCGCCACTTTTCTGTGTATTCAAAATGTACAATTTATTACAGGTTTCGAATAAAACTATTATCTCGAAGATCCAACATTCCTTCCCATCATTCTGTGTCCTGGCCGGACACGCCAGTGTGCTCTGAATCAGTATACACCAGGGCCCGTATTCATAAAGCTACTTAAAGGGTAACTCGTGTCAAATTTCACCATATAATGTTTTAGCTGTTTTTGACAAATGACTACGTCACTTTCTCATAAATCGGTAAGGTTTTCGAATCGAAATGCACATTTTCTAGAAATTGATGGTTTAATCCCGCCCGGACGGCTCGCTTCGATGCCGTTTTCGTTGATGACGTCACAACATGAACATTTTCGCGGTCGCGGTGGTTTACATTCAGCGATTTTATAATAAATCTAATCAAAAATGGAAGTTGTAAATCACATCATAGTATCACTTTAAGTCAAAGTGGGGCACCTAAAATGCATATTAAGTAAAGGTGGGGTACTTACTTTAAATAAGTCATATTCATAAATATGCTTAAGTCAGGTTGCCCACTCAAATCGAATCTTAGATTTGAGACACCTCCGGGGCAGTCTTAACTCTATGTGGACTGGTTCTTTCAGTTCATTTTTAGCACGGCGCTCATCGGAGATGAGTTTGTTGATGTTGGCTTGGCAACATGAAATTGCACACAGGCGTGCAATTTGCAATTTGCAATTTGCATCGTCTTAAGTTATAATACTAATACCTGGAGTGGTTTTCGGTAATACTTTACTCTCGATTTTAAACGACCAGTTTAGCGTGTAGTTTTTCCAGCCCCTTTTCGACAATAAGGCGGTCATAACTTAGCAATGCTATAACGCTCAGCCAATCCGGAGCATAGGCCCGCAGTGTGTAATCTCAGCTTTGCCGCTCATTGAAGAAATGGTGTCGATTACTAGTGATTCGTCAGAATACCAGAATGAAAACCAGCCGGTTACGTCAAATCTGTCAATTTAGTGCTGAACTAGCCAATCCAGACAGAATTTGTACTTGAAGACATGCCTCCATTCATAAATGTGGCTATGCAGTATTGTAATCGTGGATTTGGGCATGGCCAACGGACTGGTCGTTTAAAACCGAGAATTACGTATATGGATTTCTTGCCCCCATGCAAATATTTCTCAAAATATTATTTTCATAGGATGTCAACATGTTATTTTCATTCATCCCAAATTGGTCTTATGAGTCCATAACTACAATGAGATGTACCTACATTATAAAGTCTCATCTCATGAATTGTAAATACTACAGTTTTGTCAAGATTTTAACAATACCCTATTTGTTTTTCTGTACTGCAAAATCAGTCAGGAGTCCTTGTGACCTACTACATGTAGCCACAAGAAGGCAGTCGGGTCAACTTCTGGCTAATTTCACAGGTGGTGTCGTTGGAAATTCATCTACCAGACTACCACCACAAGTATTGCCCTTCTCGGTTTGTTGAAGAACTAGACAGCCAGATAAAATAACCAGAGCTTATGTCCAGTTTCCTGGTTCTCTTGGGTCAAGTGCCATGTCAGTACAGTTTTGACTGGATAATCAAGCATCTGGCCGGATAATCAGGAAAATCCCCTTCGAGTTCAGTCTGACAAAATCTCAGAGGCATTCATTCCCATCAGTTAACAAATGCCACTCATGAAAACAAGCAATCTCCTCAAAGGCAACACACTGGCGTCCACATCAACTGACACGAGTTGCAAGTGATGACAGTCTCCTCCAAAGGTACACCTTTCTTGAGAGGTCAACATCAACTAACTAAACCAGGTTGCTCTGTCGTGAGACTCCGTACATCCTTAGATCCGAGAGAGGAATTACAAAAACTACAGTAATACTATTATTTGATTGTCGCTTCATGATGATCAAAGTTCACAATATTTGAGGTTATCACTTATAAGTGAGATCCTTACACTTCAAAATCTACCTTTACACTAACTACTTCAAATCAAGATTCCTATTTGATGCTAAGCGTGGGCGTGAGTGGGCGAGATTTGGAGAGACCAGGCCCTGTTCTGTTCAGGACCACCAATGGGTTATAATCGTACAATCGTTAATCGGTAAAGACTGAAGCAAATTACTTATTTCTTAGAACGGAAGTTATCCGCCTACAGGCAGCAGAAGGAAAGTCCAAAGCATTCTTTACGATGTGCCGCCAAGCCTAGCAACACGATTGATAGAGTATGTCTTTCATTACTATGACAATATACAGTTTCTCTCCACCCACGCACCATAAGAACTCAAATTCCTCAATCCTACACAACTTCCTTGATCTGACCGATCCAATTAGGTCCTATTTACAATGTATTTAACTCAAGCGTAATGCCTGGTGATTCTCAAGGATCCCGGAAGCAAATGATTTACTGTTTATTTATAAACACAGACTTGCAACCAATTAATCAAATATCGAAATTTCAAACTGAATCTAAAACTAATATCATAAAGTCCAAATCGTCAGCCACACAGGTGATGAAGACGGGTCTCCTCCATTGCTTCTTGGATATGTTTCTCATTCAAATCGTGCCAATTAAAACACCTTATTACCCAGTACCAAGTTTGTTACCCCAGTACCAACTACGGTTTTCTTCACTTGCCAATTTAGGTGGCATATAGCACCTACTGATAGCTATAGCATATTTAGAGGCAATGTAGATGCCTGGCACCACCCAAATATGGCAACTAAAGTCATAGTCACAACCTTGACAGTGTCTGACAACATTAAGTTGAAACATGTACATGAGCGATTATCAAACAAAGCTGATGAACTTTCTTTGAACAAGCAACCACATTTGTATGTTATCTACACCCAAAATCAAAGTCTCATTTTTCTGAAGACCAAAGAGCAAGATACACCCCTAGTTTTGGTGAACTATTTTCACTCTAATAAGCTCTTGGCCAAGAGGCATTGAAATTGTTTTTGTTGAAATCGTGAGCTTTTTCAATAAGTCCGTTAGTCACAGACGAGGGCTAATGAATGTCATGTAATTTCTATAAACTGACATCACCACGTGATAACAATTACAATGTACGCCTTGGACGATTTCCATGAGCATGTGACCCTAATCAGGCCTTTCATAACGGAATCTGTATATTCAATAATTTGCTTGCTAGACAAGTTGGTCGTGGTAGCCGGATAAGTCATACTATGCAGTATATATTAAGCATAGTAGATATCATACTCGTAATTAATCTCTACCTAGGGTGACACAGACTGCAAGAATTAGGCTTGTTTATTCACATCAGGTTATGTAATAATCAGCAGTGACCCATATCCTCAACTCTAGATTAGTAACAGGGAGGGTGGCTGATCAATGGAACACAATCCTTGCCATTGTTTGGGTGGCCAGCATTCAAGGTAGTGTGGTCCTATAGAAACCCTTTACAAATGTCAAGAGCAAGGTGGGATGGCTGCTTTCAAGGTAGAGTGGAAAGCTGCCAAGGTAGGGTGGGCCGCCTTGACAAAAGGCCTTGTAGAGAAAACTGTCACCTTTACCTTCATTGTTCATGATGTTTACACTAAATGCACTGTGAGTTTTATCAGGTGCCATGATGGAGAAACAAAGAAAGGTTCGGTTCGATTATTTCTCTGGGCCCTTGTGTCGTACATCTTTATTCCTGCCTCGAAAACATAGATCAACGACGGAATAATCCGTCAAACGAAACTGTTAGAAAACCTTCCTCTATATTTTTCATTTATTCCTCAACTCGTATTGTTTACGGCTTTTGTTAAATAGAAACGATGATGATCGATTTGAATGCAATGATATAAAAATCATTACGATTTTTTTCGATACTTCGATTTTTGATGTTTGGTATTATTTGATACTTTACAAAGCATACTGTGCATTTGATACACCTATTAGTGTACTGGAAGTAAACGTCATAACATATTGTAAGCAAAATCTCAATTCCTTTAAGGATCTATATATCATGGCAACGTCAGTTTTGGCTAATTTGCAAAAATATTCCTTCATTTGGACAGGCTTAAACTTCTCCAGACCCCCTCCCCCTCACCCCCACACCACGCACACGCACACATAAGTTGTCATAGCTTAACTTAAGGTTATGGGGTGAGCATGATTGCTGATTGTTCATGAGAATATGGTCACATCACGTCCTAATTGTTTTCTAAGTGGAGTGATGGCACCGAAATAAAAACAGTCACAGCAAACCCAAGCAAGAGAGTCATATCTTGTCTTTATGATGATGGACTTGTGACACTGACACGCGACAGTCACACTATTACCCAACCTAAGGAATGGCAATGGTCGCTTAGTGTTCCTGCAGAGACTGTCACATCCCGTCTTTACTATAAAGTTGTGATTCTGACATAATTATGAGACAGTCACAACCTAACCTTAGCCTAAGAAAAGGACATGGTTGCTGATTGTTCCTGATATGAAACAGTCACAGCATACAAAAGCGGAGTCCGTTCCATTCAGTCATTACTATGGAGTTGTGACACGAGACCTAAGACGAATGGATGAGCATGATTCTTATTGTTCTCAAAAAGGAGACCGTCACATCCCGTCTTTGTCATGGAGTTGTGACCCTGACGTTAATACGCATTCACAGCATAAAGTAAGTCTGAAGGGTTGGCATGATTGTTTAGTGATTGTTTGGTAGAGACCGTCACATACCGTCATCTTTACTATGAAGTTGTGAAACTGCCATATGAGACAATTGCAACCTAACCTAGGCCTATGAAATGGGTAAAATTGCTGATTGTTCTTGTGGTGACCCTCATATCACGTCTTACATATCCCATGGAGTTGTAACACTAACACGAGACAGTTACAGCATAATCATCCTATTTGTTTTGTGAGTGTTGTGGTATCGATATGAAACAATCACAGCATATACAAGCAGAGACTGTCCCATCTCGCCGCAATACTTTGGCGTTGTGACACTGACACAGGACACTCTCAACCCAACCTAAGCCTAACGGATGGGCATGTATGATTGGTTGTTTGTTCCTGAAGAGACAGTGACATTTCGTATTTACCATGGAGTTGAGACCCTGACTTAACACATTCACAGTAAAGAGTGAGTCTAAAGGGTGAGCATGTTTGTTCAGTTATAATTCCTTAGGAGACCGTATCATCCCGTCTTTACCAAGGAGTTGTGACACCGACAGTCGTGAGACGGTCCCATCATCAACCAAGTCTACGGGGTGGGTAAAGCTGCTGATTGCTTCTGAAGATATCGTAACAACCTGTCTTTCCTAAGCAGTTGTAACCCTAACATACATGACATAAGAGAGGCACAGCAGAACGTAAGCCTGGGCGGCCGTACAGGCTTGATGACTGATAACTCTTGAAGGGACAACCACATCTTGTTTTGTCTTTTTGAGGTAGGCCTATTGGTTGGACATAATTGCTGATTGTTCGTGAAGAGACAGTCACATCATCACGTGATATTTCTTGTAAGTGGATTTGTGAATCAGATATAAAACAGTCACATGATAACACAAGTCTCAAGGGTGGGCATGATTTTCATTGTTCATGGAGTGACCGTCACATCTATTTACTATGGAGTTGTGACCCCGACATGAGATTTTCAGTAAAACGATAGCATGACTGCTGACTGTTCCTGAAAGACGGTCACATCTTTTCATTTCCTGAAAGTGGAGTTGTGACTCCACCAGGAGACCATGTTAGGAGATCATCACAAGCGACACCACGTGATGAACTATGCTCTGCCATTTTGTGTTAGAAGCCACTACCGGACGGACGTGTTTGGAGGGCTCCTAAGTTGAACGTAATTATACACCGATTTAAAGTCGAGGAGGACTATAAAATAAACAGTCGAGAAGGACTATAAAATAAACAGTCGAGAAGGACTATAAAATAAAAGTCGAGAAGGACTATAAAATATACTCTCAGCGAGCAAGGCTGGAGAGATGGCGAGGAGGCCAAAAGTAGAGTAGGACTATAAAATAAACAGTCGAGAAGGACTGTTTGGGTTCGTCTTGATATGTGCGAGAAGGCGGTAGATTAGTGCCAATATATGTTACATGTGCAGTGATCAGGGTCAACGTGATGTTATGGGGCTATTTGTGGTAGATGTTATCGAGTTTGCATCGTAGTGTGATATTCATGGAAGTTGATTAGGGCAAGGTGTATGCCATTTGTTGAATACTGCATTTTCTTTGGTTGAGTGGGTGTGTAAGCATGGTGTAGTTATGCTATATATTGCCAGCGAACTGTCTCGTTCTGAAAAGCGACGCTGTACAATATTTCATCTTTTATTTCTTTAGTGGGGAGAAAATATTCCCGAGATACACAAACTGAACGGCTAATCCCTCATAATTCCTAGGCAATCTTGATGAAATGGACCCACCAAAAGGGCTAAAACGGGGGGGGGGGGGTCGTACGGAAAAATCATCAGAGCAGAGAAACTTAATAAGCATTGCTCATGACCTGTTTGGCTCCAAAATGGCCTTTTGTTACATTACAAATCATAAATATGTATATCAAGATTGAAAAACAAACATCATTTGGGGGGGGGGGCATGTCTTCTTGAAGAAACCCTGGGATTTGACTTCTCCGACTTGCAAAGTAAGGTCAAATCAGAATTCCGTGCGATATATGTTGTATCCTTGCTATCCTTGTTCCTGACTCGTCTGAGGACCCACATGAACCATAACAAGATATCGAAAACGAGTCGCTTGTAAGCGACATCAGGTTTCCACTTTTTGCCACCCGGACTGAGTTTTTCAGGATAACGTTAACTTTAACGGGAGCGTTAAGTCTTAACGTTATTGGTTGAAAGAGCTGGCGTCCTTAAGTATACATACGGGAAGGATAACGTGACTTCTGTGCTTTTGAACAACCAGGCCCTGATGAGGGGCAAGTCGTGAATCAAATGAAACTGAAATTCAGTGTCTAAGGTCACCTGACCTAGGGGGTCATAAGTGTAAAGTTTCAAGTTCAATGCCCTCTCGGTTAGTGAACTTGAAACCGTTTTTTGAAACATGATACAGACGCCGACGACCAACGACCGACATTGCGGAATCGTACAGACTCCCCTCCGACTAGCCAAAAAGAGACTAACATCTCGGTTACCTTCGATGAAATATCCACCCAGACTTAAAATCTAATACCGTCTGGATATCCGTTGGACTCCTGCCTGAAGCCCATTTAACATAGTTCTGAACGGCCAATGGATGCCAAAGCACAGGAAGAAACACGTATCATCAATACAGTATGGATTAAAGAAGAATGGTTAGCTACATGTAGCTATTGGCTAGATGGACGAGCAATTAGTTCTTATTTTGAATATAGGAGGCTTTTTGTAACTAACTTAGCGCTAATCCATTAACCGTTGAACTTATCGGATTGCTTCTGCCCAGTGAATTATTTTATTACAACTCCGTATTAGGTATTCCCCGCAAACAAAATGTGTTAATCAGGCTAATCAAAAATGAATTTACGTGATCAATTAAGAAAATAGAGAATAAAATGTGCATAGTTTTGCCCTATCACAAAAGTCGAAGTAGCTCAGTTTGTTTTAGCAAGCATAAATTGAGAGCAGTGTCTTTTGTTCATTCAGGTCTTACCAACCCTTGCAAATGGCCAGGGTCAATTGCAGTGAGCACCATGCGATTAAAAACTCTTATTTATGGGCTTATTTCAAGTTGTCCATTCCTCTCTGATCAATACTTTGTATAATGGATCTCTCGCTTTGAGGCTAATTAACGCATCTTGCAATTTGAAAACGGTCTGTCACGTCCAAGCACCATGCGGAAGTGAACAATGACTGAAGGTTCGTCGCCGATGTAATATGTGCGAGAGAAAAGTATTGCATTTGTACTGATTGCTAATATTGGATATGGGTTATGAAAAGGTGGACACCGCACTTCGAATCCTGGAACTCTTGTCAAATGTATCGACTTGTTGTCTTCTCTAAATGACAACCTAAAAAGTGAAAAGGATCGATATTTCCCTTTATTCTTCCGTTCGAAAAATATTAACCCGTTGTTGACATGATCCCATGTCCCATAATAGATGTGTTCTATATTTAACCTCAGTTTGTGAATACGTTTGTAGAAACCTTCTTTGTACTGAAATACAAATACTGACGTTTTCTTTAAAAAATAAATAAAAATGTTTCCATTCGACCACACTGCCTGATGAGGAGGCCGGACCCGATTTTTTTCTCCCGGGGATGACATTATTAAATTTGGATGAGTAAATGCAATATCTTGTTCGGAGCGATGGTCAATTTCAAAAAGAATTAGATCGTGATAAGGCTTGCCTTGTTTGGTTGTTCTGGTAAGATTTTGAGTCCAAACTACTACATGACTCATGTCATCTGACATCACTGGGCTGCATCTTAAACCAGTCATGGTGTAGTTCACAGTAACATGAGATACAAACCTTCCGTTATAACTGTATAAATCTACAGACAACCTACCGCGAGTTGAATGTAAACAGAACACAAGCAGGTATGCTTTGAAGTATAATACATCGGTGACCCGTTCTTGTAGGTTAAAAAGATGTTTTTGTGTAGGAATTGAGCCAGGGTAATATGCAATCATGAAAGATGGACGATTCATCCTTCGGATAAAGCCACCACATGAATGTAAGAGAAAGAACTGTTGTTTAGGACAGTAAACAATACACAGTATATGATTCGGAGAAGTTTTCTTCAGTTGAACCTTTCGTTGTAGCCGAAACGTAGCGAATCTCTTCGGACCTAAGATGAGAAGAACGCGAAGTTTGGTAACTAGTGACCTTCATCAGCACTGTCAAAACGTATCAGTTATCCGTATGGAAAATACGTATGTCGCATACAGGTAAGTGATACTTAAGTCAGACATAAAATTGGCTTCAGCTTCGATAACTCAGCTGTGCGCAATTTATGAACAGCACAATAGATAGGTGGCAATGAAAACGCCTCTAATTTCTCCCAAAAAAACTTCACAATCGAAAGCATCTTCATGATCAACGATACTATTTCACAGACCAGATGGAAATATGATAGAAGACTCAATTTAGCTGCAAATGCAAATTAAATCGTTCAATATCATGCGTACTGCCTCCCGTATGGAATACAGTTCTTATACTGATGCGGTACCGCTTATCGTACAAAGTACACAAACTGATGGCGTCGTACGCAAAATTGATAGGGATACGGATTCTCTAATATCGCATATGGCTCCCCGTTGGACTTTAGGGGTAACCCTTGAAAAAAACATGGCAACATTTTGAAAAGAATTCTCGCAACATTCACGTGACCAAACAATACCAAGCGAATTAAGGGAGTCGCGGTCGCCTCTAAAGTAAGACAGTCTTACAACGGTGTTCGGAGCCGTCACGGCGAAACCCAGGTTGAATACGAAACTAAGGTTGCAGATAACCTGTCAATACCACACACGGTAGTTCTTCATTATCCCACAGTGCGCGCAATGGATACTGGTTTCATGCTTAGCTACCAGCTGGGCCAGCCTGATTTGGATCGTGGGACATGTACGTTTTAAGCCACAAATACCAATCGTAGATTTGCCACTATTGCCTGCGGAGAATGCACTGCCCTTGCACACTCATGCGATGCAATTTTCCGATCTGAATGATGATAGGATTTGACGCTTCGGATTCAAGTACTAAAAGGTATAGTCAGTATGGTCACCGAGGACATAATGATAACTTTTTGTTCCTTACCTCTACTTACCCTTTCAATCCAGATGTCAGTTCCTTTTTTGTTTACTTTTGTACCCGCCGCATCATCATACTGCGATGAATGTATTGTGCAAGTGGTTTGTGCTTTGAATTCAACACTAAAACCTACCACATCTTTTCCCGATCGTAGAAAAATAGAGCACTGTAGTAGAGATCTCGTCAGAGATACGTCCTTCTCGGTGGGACAACCTTCCCAACGCACTCGCTCAAAGATTCTCAAAGAATTGATCATATGGAATGACAATATACAATACATAAATATGTGTACATATAATGCTCTGCTGAGCAGTGGAGACACGTGATGAGCCATGGTCTAATGGAAGGGTTGTCACATGATTTCTCTGATTATTTCAAAATTGCTAAGGTTAAGAAAAGCTCCATATATTTCTTCATTTTTGACTCAGCGAAGTTACTTTAAAAACCTGAACTTGCGTTATTAAGTTGAGTGTTGGACCAATATTGAAACATCTGATTTCGATATCCTTTAAAGAACAATGCATTATTCCTTCAATATTAAGGTATTACACGTTTTTTCCAATTTTGTTTCGCATCGAACATCGTAAAAAACGCGTTGTTCGTTATTTTTAGCGCTCTCAACTTGATCCTGGCCTTGGACTTCAAGAACCTTTGGTATTATTAAGGGCAATATTACCAAGCTGTCGACTGCCCAGTCACCTCCTATTCTATATTATCATTAAATTATCACGCTGTTCCGATGTTGACTCCGATTTGATCCGAGTTAGCTCTCCATGGGTCGATCTCCTACTAGTAGATGGATGTACCTGTAATGCGCTGCCTGGGGTCATTGATCTAAACAGTACTGTTACGTCTTGATGTATATATGTATTTTCCTTGTTGTTAAGCGAATCGAGGGGAGCCCAAATCAACATCGGTGGCAGATGATATTACTTGCTGTTTTTCGAACACTTGCATATACACTGCGCACATTCGACTTCTTTTCCTAACGTTGCCTCGAAAATAAGAGAAATGGGAAAGAAAATAAGTAATTTGCAAGGCTTCAGCCTCCCAAAATCGCAGTTAAAACACTGCCATCACTGCCCTCAGTGACCCTGCTGACGAGGAAAAATCTAAATTACGTCACAGAATTCTCCCGGCTTCTGGGGGCGGGAAAGTAGTTCGGGCGCTAGAACAAGATCTAAAGATGTATTAATCGTTAATTATTTCCAGTGTATGTCTGGATTTTGTCTCCGTGATTTGAGTAACCTGCGGTACTGGGAAATTAAGGGCTTTGCCTGACCTACCTGGCTTCCTGTAAAAAGCATGGATTTAAGGGCGTCCAAAGGCAGTGCATGCAAAATTGATTAATTCAAATTCATAGCGCACTTCTGCAAGTGCGCATACTGAACAGTCCACCTTAGTGGGGACTTCGTGGATGAAAACTGGTCCGTCCTCAAAGCTGATATACAAGGTGTGATCGATCGACACATCCGAATAAGATGATCAAGACCAATAACAGCCTTCCGCGGGTGAATGATGAGACAAGAAGATCGATCAAGAAAAAGAACCGTATTTTCAAGAAGCTGAAGAAACACCCTACCGAAGCTAACAAGACGAAGTATAAGAATCAAAAGAAGAAAGCCAGGAAAGTCCTGTACCTAACTCATCGGAACTACATGACAAGCATTCTGAGTCTAAGCCTTGATTACAACAGCAGGAATGTCTTCTGGCGCTATGTTAAACCAGAGAAATCAGATAACACTGGTATCTCCCCCTGAACGAAAAAGCAAACTAGTCGTGGTAACAGCGAAAGAAAAAGCAGTAATCCTCAATGAACAACTCAAGTCAACGTTCACCCAAGTTGACAAGGCAGAGGATCTCCCCAAACCAGACGGCGACAGGAAACCGGACATACCAGAGCTCAACACCAGTGAAGGGGGCATTAAGAAACTGCTGGAAAGCATGAACCCCGGCAAGGCCTGTGGCCCGGATAACATCGACAACCGTGTACTGAAGGAGGCAGCGGCAGATATAGCACCACCCCTAACGGCCACGGTCACTGGACGCAACTCCCCAAGGACTGGAACAAGGCTTAAAATTAGTCACACCAGTTTTTAAGAAGGGTAATCGATACAGTGCAGCCAACTAATACAGACCCGTATCGATAACCTGTGTATGCTGCAAGCTCCTAGAACGCGTGTTCTGCAGCCACATACGAAGACATCTATGCAGGTTTAAACGAGGGGAAATTTTGTATATATGTTTCATTCAAGGACATATTTTGTTACGAAAACTATATTGATGATATACACAATAGGGAGCACAGGTTTCATTTACAAAGTTACGTTTAAGTTATCATTGCCTTCAAATTGAAAAAGGGCGTCACTGCCGTCTAATTATCCCAAGAGATAAGAGGTGGTGAATAATATTTAAACAAAAATCGTATTGGATTAAACCATGACCTTTCAGATAAGAATATTTTAATATATTTATTAACTGCTGAAAATTATGTAGCTCGCCTAGTCGCAAAGTTATGTTTCCAATGTTTTCAAGTAAGTATTTGCTCCAGTAGTAGGGACAGTGATATGAGGGGATATTCTTACACTTGTGAAATGGCAAGAAGTTAGGGACAATGATTGGGGACTAATTCTTACTTTTGTGATATGGTAAGAAGAGTTTTGCTCAAGGAATCACACAAGGTCCTACTTTAATGAAGACACAGACAAACTGAGTCCTAAACACGAGGTATTTCTTGGTATAATGGGGCACCTGCAAGAATCGTACCTCTTTGCCAGGAATCAATTGATGCAAAAGGTTGTTAGTATAGCACACTATATTATCAAGATAAGATTAAAATATACTTTTATTGCGGAGAATTTTCAATAGTAGGAGGAGGATGAAATATAAAGGCCTAAATATGATTTGGGCTGAATACCGCTTAGAAGTTGTTGAAATCAGCAGATAAAACTGTACATAATAGTAATTATGTCTTATCATAAATAATTTCCATTCGTAAACCGTGGGAGATCACTTCAAAGCCAGTAGTGATAGTAATCAAGATGGTTGCTAATTAGGCACGTATCAATGCAAGAATGATAATCATGATGTAGAAAAATAAGTGAAATTGGCAAACTTACGTGTATTTTCTTCAGGTGGAATGAAATGATTTAGGTTTATCCGAAATATGTGAAATACGGGAAACTGGGAGCTTCTGCGGGTTTCAGATCTCAGTGACCATTTAGCCTGTCAGTGAGTCTGACCATATGTGTCTCGAGTTAAGTGTGACCGTGTGTTCTCCAGTCTTCCAAGTCTGCCCTCAAGCAACTTGTTGCCCTTTATATACCCGTTTTAGTTCAGGAATTTACCTGCTTTTCCAGGAATTTAGATGTGCAATTTTAGTCAATTTACTCGTCAGATGTATACCTTTTTCTGCTTTAAACTGACTTTTTGAGGTGATCTCCCTGGGATTGCATTAAATGACTCATTGTATTTCACAATGATTGGTACATATTTTATGGTATTTCCTAACAGATAAATATATATCTAAAGGCAAATTATGACAGGTTATACATTGATATTGGATACAGTACTAGTTATTGCTACGAAACATATCTCACATAATGATTTATTTAAAGATAATATAAACTGTTTCTCAAAGCTTTATTTCGCCGAATAACATATATCAGTATTTCTAGATATTGCTCAATTCAAAACTTTGCATAGATATTACTCAACCAATTATTCATGGTTTCTAGAAATGCATTTCTTAGCATGATGAAATATGCTGTGACGGTGATTTTGTTCTTTTAATAGAAATTCGTTAATCAGACTTATATAATAAGGCACCTGCTAGGGGGTGATTAATGTTTTGACTAGGGTGCAATGAAGCCCGAAAAGCGAATAAGTGGCCTAATAGTAGCATGCAACACGATACTGCTTCATGACATTCAAACAAGCGAGGGGTCTGAGAAGGATTCTAAATAACAACTTTTATATCATATCAGCAATATTCATATCATATCATCAATTAAGGTCGAAGGCCTTTTAACTGTAAGTCCTTGTTAAGAGCCCTTACTCGTTCGCAACATGAAACAATATTTAAATACAAGGAATTTATTTACAGCAGTTCATGATTTCACGTGAAGTGATTGTTCAATAAATAGTGGTATAGTGCGCAGCACTATACAATATCAATGGTCGCACAAACCAGTCAGTCAAGGTTTGAACAGAATTAGCCGAAACACAAAGCGTCCTCAGAATAAGGTTTGTGACAATTCAGAATAAGGTTTGTGACAATTCACTAGTTTTGAGGTTTCTTTGTGAAAGTGGGGTTTATAAAACCATTTTTTCTACAAAGATAAATGATCTCTTGGCAAAAAAGCATATGCATGTATATTCTTGTTCAGGCAATCAAAGTCATAAATCTGACAGTGGTTTTAACAAAATTTACGCAAGACTTCAACCAATATTGAAACACTATATTTTGTAGATTAATACAAAGAGTGTGCTTGCAAACATCTTTTTTTGAAAGATGAGACATTTCACTGTAAAAACTGCTCATATATTCATGTTGTCACAGACCTAATAATCAGTCTGTCATAGTTCCAACAAAATTGGCCCAAACATAAAGCGTCCTAAGAACAAAATAACTTTTATAATCTTTGTGAAATGTCTGTTCACCGAAGTCACTATTATCAAAAATCAACCATTCTTCCAGTCAGAGTAGTGCTAGCTACACTAAACAATGATATGTGTATTAAGCATAGTAGATATACTGGTAATTAATCTCTACCTTGGGTGACACAGAATGCATTGTTTAGAATGAAGCTTGTTTACTTTGTACAATGTATGTTGTACATCTATGCAAAGAGAGTGCTTACGAATCCTCTTTTTTGTAAGATAAGACATTTTACTGCATAAACAGCTCATTTATTCATGTTCTCACATACCTAATTATCAGTCTATCACAGTGTTAACAAAATTGTCCTAAACATAAAGCGTCATAAGAACAAAATAACGTTTATATTATTTGTTAAATTTCTGTTCACCAAAGTCACCATTTACCAAAATCAAAAATGTTTCAAGTCAGAGTAGTCCTGGCTACACTTTACATACTATAAAACCTAGAAATCAAGGAATGAGGCTCCGTCCCCAATCATTGCAATAGTTTTGAATGGGAATGGACCAATAAGTCAGGTATTATTCTTTTATCAATAGCATGGGCCAATGGAGTCGTATGTGTTATAATCACGCTCTGATCTTGGCTGACATTGACAATGAAAAGAAATCAACGTCACTGGTTTGTTTATTAGGCCAATTCCTTGTAATAAAATAGACCCATTGTGTCGTTTCTTTAGAATTGATATTGAGGTTTTAGAATCCCTCCTTCATTGTAATGACTGGGGGCGGAGCTTCATTCCTTGTATTCGAGTTTTTAGAATATACTAAGCATAGTGCACCTAAGGCTGACGTTACATAGGCCTCATTCGTTCACTTCCCACATGTCACGTTCCAGCTTTACTTAACGTTCCTCGGTGAATGCACGGCCTTGTGGCATGCATTCAGTGAGGAACGAACGCATTAAGGGGAACGTGACATGTGGGAAGTGAACGAATGAGGCCTATGTAACGTCAGCCTAATCTCTACCTGGGGTGACACAGGATGTATTGTTTATGAGGTTTGTCTATACAGCTCTGGTTAGGTTATAATCACACAAAAAAGTGACCCATATCCTTAACATAAAGGAGGTGTTTAACCCTGCTGCCCTTTGTTGGATTGTGATGTAACTAGCCATTGCAATCCGGCTACAAAAGTTATATGTAATAGGAAGAGTGGCTCATTTAAAAAACATCTTCCTTACTATTGTTTGGCGTTGAGGAATAGGCTCACGCTCGGTCGGGAACAATGGATGATATTGAGGGAAGATTAAACAAAATCCGGATCGCGATCAAGGGCTCGAGAAACGTAATGTTTGTTGTGCAAGAAAATGGATTCTTGTTTCTATTTTGATAACGTTGTGCAAATGTCCTGAATAGGAGAAATGGGCTGTTTCTGAGTGAGATCCTCAATGAACTAAACGATATTTACTACACACTCTATATCAAGCAAGTTATCCGTGATGAATATATTATTTCAAGTAGTATTTCCTTGGATATACATGGGTTGGATAAAGACCGACCATATAGTGCATATGGATTGTACTCGTCTAGTCGGGAATAATACCCGGACTTATTAAAAAACCGGTAATATCAGGTGAAATAAAAAATGCACTGAAATTTGAGGGTTAATAACTACCAAGTTATCGAGCCAATGGCAATTGGATTTGGTATATAATAAATCCTTTTTTTTTTACTCCGTTCTGAATTGTGTTAAAGATAGATTGGATAATTTTATATTGATTGCAAAATTAAAATAATGTGTCAAAATTTGCAGTGTCCAAATATCATCAGAATACCCTCGTTATATCAAATATTATCCCAAAATTTAAAGCGATGTATCTCAAAAGGCACCAAGTCAAACGTAATGAAAATCCATGTATTTCCTCCACGATGCTCAAGTATGATGTCAAATAAAAGTGAAAGTCACTCACAATTTCAAACTCATTACTTGAGAATCGGCTTGTCGACACTAAGCATGCTAAGTGATCGATAGCCCCACCGCCCTGCTGCCCTTCTGCACTGCAAATCTTGTTTTAGACTATGACCTTTATCTGTCTAGAAAGCAAATCGAAAAATAACCATACATGTGCTCCATTGTCTTTGGTTGCCGAGTGTCGCTGCAAGCAACGCCTCCGGGACAATTTTGGACATTGCTACTTTTGACAGGTTTCTTTAATTTGCTGTCAAATAGAGACTAACATGGAGACTAACAAATATTTCAACAACACTTTTTCGGAATAAGTTGAGAAATACCAGATCTGTAATTTCATTAGCGTGCAAGGAAACAATTGGGAGTTGCCAGTTAACCCATGAAGTTCGGCGCGTTTCTATCCACTCGATATATAACTTCCTGAAAAGTGTAAAAAAACACTTTGCATGATGCCCGACGGCCTTTTTTTCTATAACATGTACACCATTCGCACTCGCAAAATTGCCCGGCCAAGTTGGAGATTGGCCTGAATATTGTTTTTTTCTGAAAAATACTCAACCAAATCGTATCATACGACTAAGCAATGGTAGAAATATCAGCGAAATCGACGACCCCCACCCCGCCTTATCACCTTTTCCTTTTGAAGGGTCTATCCATGGAGGGTATCTTAATAACCGCCCTGTCAAAATCCGTGTCGGGGTCGGGGTGGGGGATGGGGGTGCGTGTGTGTGTGGCACGAGGGGGATTATTTACAATTGCATCGATGTGGTCATCAATGAACTAAATGGTCTTTACTACACACTCTAAGATAAATGAAGCATTTTACTCGTGACCATAGAACATATTTCAAGCAGTATATTCTTGGATATACATGAGTTGGATGAAAGTATAATGTCCTACAGCGCTGTGGAACTGTCCTCATCTACTCGGGATGAATACCAGCACATTTTAAAGTCCGGTATATGTGACCCGCTCTAGCAAAATGAGGCTGTTAGGTAAAGCTCTTGAAATGAGTTGTTGGTACTGGCTTATTCTGCACAAAGTTATCTTTAAAATGACGCTTGATAAATGAGGATCTCTTGATGTTGGGCTGAGATATGGACTTCAGAATATCTCTCACTCTGAAGTTGAGAAAACCTTGTGCGAAAATGGGTCACTTATGGATATCATAGAAAGGAGCGACTTATTTGCTGTGTTTTATGGCTTTAGTAAATGACCCAAGAAAGCCAAAATATCATTTTCCTCATTTTCTTTCTTTTAGCTCTATTTGTCAGAGCAGGTCAAATATAACTTCTTTGTGAGTGTAGACATTAGGCACGGTGTCTGGCGGGCGTCTGTAATTTGTTCAATCGTAAACGCCTTGAATCGATGAACATCTGGTTCTTTTCTTGCTACTTTATTGTTCACCATCGTCAGCATATCAAGGACGTGCTCTTTCTCAAAGTGTTTCTGAAATACGTCTACCAATTCTTGTATGAACCAACTTCCAGTTGTTTTATCACGAAGGGCCTTGTACCCTGCAAAAAAAAAGAAGAAACGTATTCGCCACACATGTCAGTAGGCGGTTTACGAACAACAAAGTTAGAAGTCCGAATGTCCGTGGGCCCACGAAAATTGATTTACGTAACGTTAAATCATATGGTACATTTATGCAGAATAAATCTAATATATCATAATAGGTCACTGGCCAAATTGATTTTATGATACTTTTAATTTCCTATCTGGGTCAGAAGATAGCAGTATTCATACAGGGTGTGTAGAAAATAGGAACACTTGCGATATTCGATAAACCTGAAAATTAAAGGGAATCATGCTTACAACACGCAAACAGCTCTGTTCGCTTGGATGTAAAATAACAAGAACCACCACATGGCGATCTAAGCGCAGATCTGTAAACTTTATGTATTCACACTTGTGAATATATATATATATATATATATATAATAACTGTTTGCTGTAGCTGCAGTTGTCGTAATGACATCCTGCGGCTACAATCAGGCCTCCACTTGAGTCTCGGCCAGTTGGCCTTGTCATGGGCCCTTTGCCGTAGGCGATGGCGAAGTCTCGCAGTGCGTAGTTGGCCCAGTCCGGCTTGTTTGAGGTCTGCGCGTGTGGTACCCAGTAGGTTTGTGCAATGCCGTCATTGGTGGCGTTTGTAGGTATTGGAACCTGTGACAGCAAGGTCAAGTGCCCTTTGGGCAGGTGTGTCGGGATCGGTGCGAAGAAGATGGCCCAGCATAGACCATATTTGCTTTGCAACCTTGGCAGAGAGAGGTTCCTCGTTGCACAGTTCGTACAGTGCTTTTTTGCTGATCAGGCTTTTCGGCCAGCAGTGACCTGTGATGGTGCGAAGGTTTCTGCGGTGGCCAGCATCCAGCTTATCTAGCATAGCATTAGGTACGGCCCAGCTATTGCTGTAGAGCATGATGGATATGCAGTAGGCTTTGTAGAGGCGGAGTCTTGTCTTCAGCAGGATCGTAGTTTATCTGTTGCACAGTTTTCGCAGTGTATGGAATGCGGTGTTGTCTTCAAGGCAGCGGGATGTGACAGTAAGGAGCCCAAGGTCTAATTCCTGTACCAGCTCTCATTGCTGCGGAGAGTCTTCCCGTGTGGATCTTGTACACATGGCTGAACTCTGTCTTTGTCTCGTTCATGAACAGGTTGTTGTCTTTCAGTCTCTCTACTGCTACTGACTGGAGTTGGTGCAGGGGTTCCTTTTCTTCGTCCAGGAAGTCAACATCATCTGCATATTATGTGGTATGGACAGTACTGTCTGGGTTAATTTTTGTTGTGTGTTTAATCGTTTCTAAAACATTGTGTCAGTTAAGATCCATATCATTTGGTATCAGTTGATTGAGTATAGTTAAAGGGTGAACACTCTGAGACGGACAATCAAGATACAACTTCTTTAAAGGGACTGCAGTCTAGTCTGCTTCAGTGAGATTTCGGTTCCTATGACATTCTGTCTTCTGGTTCTCGAACTTCTAAGGACAGTGATACATGTGTGAATAGACAATCATTTTCAGTGAAGTTATAGACACTTGGACTTCGTTACCTTACTGTAAGCAGTAATTGTCTGTGGATCTTACAGATGTGACTCTTCTTGAGCTGTTGATTGAATTCTCCAGTACAGGAGAATTGGGCGGAGTGTATTTATATCGAGTCTCATTCTACCAGAGTATGGCACATACATGCGCCGAAGACCGAACTTGCGGCGAAGACAGAATCGGTGCTATAAGTTTGTTGGTAATTTTGACATCTCACCAGAAAGTTCCGCAAAATCTTGTTAAACTGGGGGTGATCACAAGGTTTTTGACCCTGATTATGGAATGTGTATGAAGAGGAATTTGTGAAGATCGTAAATACATATACATTTGAAAGACATCAGGTGTTCTGCCTTGATTAACCCCATTGAAAAACTTACAACCTCTACCTAGAGTGACACAGACTGCATTGTTTTGAATTAGGCATGTTTATACACCTCTGGTTATGTAATAATCGCACAAAACAGCAGTGACCGGTATCCTCAACAACACAAAGGAGGTGTTAAACCCTGCTGACCTCTGTTGGATTAGAGAAAGGGAGGGCGGCTGATCTATTGAACAGCTTCCTTGCTATTGTTTGGGGTTGAGGAAATAGGGTCACGCTTCGGTCGGGTACAATTGACGATGTTGAGGGAAGATAACATATAAACCGAATCGGGATCAAGGGCTCTAGAAACGTGGTATCTCAACATGACCGAGAATACCCACCAGAGCATGCAAAACACACCTTCAGAACTATCCCGGGCTGTATTTGCATACAGGTTTTGCCCACTTTTGCTATTAGGCTACACCTTTTCCTTTAGACATCAACTGACATAACGCTGATTTGTCAATTAGTGACGCGGAGCCTCTACGAGTTCATCCACAGGTCAACCTGTGCGGTCATGTTGGGCAAAGGGTGCCAGTTTGAGTACGCACGTGGAACCACCAGCCAAGACGAATCTAGTTAAAAAAAGCAACGGAAAAAAAAGACCGGTAAAAAAGACAACGGTAAAAAAGACAATGGGTAAGAAAGACAACAGGTAAAAAAGACAACGGAAAAAAGACAACAAGTATAAAAAGAAAAGCAACGGAAAAAAAGCACCGGGAAAAAGCAACAATCTAGGTAAAAAAGACAATGGGTAAAAAAAGCAACGGAAAAAAAGTCAACCATCTAGGTAAAAAAAGACAACGGGTAAAAAAGCAACGGAAAAAAATAATATAATAATAACTTCTAATTCGACCCTCGGAACTCGGAGGTGTGGTGACAAGCGCTGATGTTTCAGCCGGCACTCCGACAGCCCTATCATGCCCTAGAGCGATGATGTTCCTCCCTTTAATGACGCTTTGTTGGCTAATAAGATGTAACCCTTCCTCTGGAAATGAGGCAATACTGAATACTAGTAAATCAGTACAACTAATTTGGCTGTAGTGTGAAAGTTAATTGGGTCCTCTTTGATAGTAGTCATCTGTTTTACCTGTTGTCTTTTTACCTAGATGGTTGTCTTTTTTTCCATTGCTTTGTTTACCCGTTGTCTTTTTTACCTAGATGGTTGTCTTTTTTCCGTTGCTTTTCTACCCGTTGTCTTTTTAACCGTTGCTTTTTTTACCTGTTGTCTTTTTTTCCGTTGCCTTTTTTACCGTTGCCTCTTTTACCTGTTGTTTTTTTACCGGGCTTTTTTTCCGTTGTCTTTTTTTCCGTTGCTTTTTTTACTGTATACCAGCCAAGACATAGGCAAATCGGAACAGAATAATCGTAGTTTTCGTGAAATTGCCAAGGACAGCAGTCTATTTTCAAAAATAAACCATGCTTCCAGTCAGAACTGTGAACATTTCAAAACAATGGCACCAGCTGATCGCAGAAAATTTGCAAGTGAGAAAAAGTTGTGTTTTAATTGTTTGAAAACCAGGTCATGCTGCGGTTGCCGCCAAGTGTTTTCTTGACCGCCGGTGTAGTGTAAATTGGATTTTAGAGGCCGCACACCATGTTCTCACATTTACAATCAGAATGGAAACCTGTCCTTAGGGTTAGTGCATGCTCTGGTGCCAATAGTGTTTGTACAGGCTCCTCTAGTGTGGAAAAGGATAAGAGTGCTGTGAATGGTTATGATAACTCTGCACCGTCATGTAGTGTGCCAAATGTTGGCGGTGGTAGAAGGATTGCATTACCCAATGTACAGGTACGTGTTAAAGCAAAGATTGGCAGCAAGGTTGTAAACACTTCTGCTTTATTGGTCAGTGGGTCATCAAATACATTCTGTAGCCAGGAGTTGTTTGATGAGCTGGCATCAGCTAATGAGATAACATCCCTCACTTTGACGCCACTTGATAGGAAATATTTTTAGGTGTAATTCCGCTTTGATTGCTTTGGAGGTAAAAGATGCGAGTGGTGGTGAGCCGGTACAGCTACCATGGGTTTATTCTTAAGCAGTACTGCCAATTCCAGAAGATAGTGTGTATCTTAGGAGTGACCTTAGAAAGTGGTCTCATTTTAAAGAATTTAAGTTTGCCTCTGGTTAGCAAAGCAAAGGTGAATTTTTTGATTGGTCAAGATGTGCCTGAAGCCATTTGCCCCTTGGAGGTTAAAATGGATGGTCCTGGTGAGCCTTATGCAACCAGGACAAGGCCAGGTTGGACCCTAAATGGGCCATTAGGGAAAGGTAAGCAACCATCAAGCATCACTACTTCGAATGTTACCCGTGCCGCAGATACTCATGTACAAATGTACGGTCGTGGTCACAATGACATGTCAAAAAAATCCCACCCGAGGAAATTTAAGACTCAAGTTGTCATGTTTGGTTTTTGCCTCACCATCCAGTTTTTAACACTCAAAAACCAGGGAAGGTACGCATAGTATTTGACTGTGCTGCTGAGCGTGATGGCACTTTCCTAAATTGTCAGGTCCATTAGGGACCAGATTTTGCCAACAGGTTGGTCGGGGTACTCTTTAGATTCAGACAATACGAATTAGCATGCATGGCCGACATAGAGAGCATGTATCATAAGGTAAATGTAAAAAGGATGGACCAGGATGCCTTGGTGGGATGATGATAAACCTGACGGTAGAATTGTAGAATGATGCAGAATGTTGGTCCATCTATTTCGTGGTGTGTGGAGCCCCCTCAGCAGCAAACTATGCATTGAAACACACTGCATTTGACAATGAAAAGGATTTTGGTGTTGATACATTGAAAACAGTCAAGCACTGTTTTTTTATGTAGATGAGACCTTGTCCTCCAAACCTGCTGAGAAGTTGATCTGAGTTGCAGATCAAATTTTGAAGTTGTTGCCCAAAGGTTGTTTCAGGTTGTTTAAGTTGGAGAGCAACTGTAGGGACTTGCTACAGATGATCCCAAAATCTGAGAGAATGTCAGCAGTTAGAAATGTGGATATTGAAAATGATAAATTGCCTGTAGAAAGAGCTCTGGATATGAACTGGAACGTGGGTACTGACGAATTTGGTGTCAGAGTAAATGTCAAAGAAAAACCTCAAAGCAGGCATGGGGTATTGAGCATTGTAATTAAGCTCAATTTATGACCCTCTAGGTTTAGTGACCCCTTGATTCTACCTGCCAATAAGATTATCCAGGACACTTGCAGGAAAAAGGTGGGTTAATAAGGATGACATATTGCCACCACCCGGGTTGAATTTGTGGGACACTTGGTTGAGACAATTACCAAGGATGGAGCAGTTTTCTGTCAGTCGCTGTGTCATGCCTGTTGTGTTTGAAAGTGTGGTACAATCACAATTGCATCACTTTTATGATGCTTCGCTAGTAGGTTATGTTACTTGTCATTTAGAGTGGTAAGTGACAAGAATTAAGTGCAGTGTTCACTGTTATTGAGCAAGTCACGCCGGCTCCTACAAAACTAACTATGACAACACCCAGATGAGAGCTGTCAGGGGCAGTTGTGTCGGTGAAATTGTACACAAAGTTGCGTCAGGAATGAGTGATTCCACTACATGAGTCCTGGTTTTGGACAGATAGTACTCTATATTTGCAGTACATTGAAAAGGAAGAAAAAATGATTCATGTATTCGTAGCAAACCGTGTGGCTGCAATTCATGCAGGTTCAGTGCCATGAGAATGGCATTACTTTGACAAAGGTCAAAACCCAGCTGATGACCTGTCCAGAGGTCTTACTGAGCCACCGATGCTGATACAAGAACGTTCGCAGTTCTGAATGCAAAGAGACAGTTAGACAGGTATGTCCAGCGCCAGGCATTCCATGATGAAGTCAAATCCATCCAGAAATCTTCGGTGGTGAGGACATCAAGTCCAAACGCTCCATTGATACCTCAGTAAAACGAGGACGGCCTACTAGTTGTTGTATATTCGCATGTCTCACTACACAAGCAATACACCTAGAGGTGGCACATTCCATGGACACAGATTCTTTTCAAATTGCATTCATAGATTCTGTGCTCGTCGCGGAAATCCGTTGGAAGTTCGTAGTGAAAACGGCTCGAATTTCTGCAGTGGTGGAAAGGAATTACAGAATGCACTGTTAGAGTGGAACCAGCAGAACATTGAAGACTCTCTGAACCAGGAGATTGTGTGGCTGTTCAACCCACCATATGCATCCCAACAAGTTGGTGTTTTGGAAAGGCAAATTGGGACTGTCCTAAAGGTTCTTGCTTCACTCTGCGTAGAACAAACATTAGATGATGAAGACCTGGCGACACTTTTCTGTATCGTTGAATCAATTGTAAATAGCCTATCTCTGACACCCCTGTCAGACGACCCGCGAGATCCCGAACCGCTTACGTCTAACCATCTCCTGTTGTTACGACCTGGGCCTGAAATGCCGCCGAGGGTGTTTGTTCAGCAGGACATTTACGATTCATTAATTGGCTGATATCTTCTGGCGCCGTTGGACACGAGTCGTGAATATTAGCCCCATTTTGTAGAAGAGGCAAAAGTGGTTGACTCCTCAGAGATATTTAAAAGTTGGAGATTTAGTTCTCATGGTAAATAAGAGTCGGCCAAGACATCAGTGGCCACTAGCTCGAATCACTCAAGCTTTCAAGGGTAAAGATAAACATGTTAGAGCAATGAGATTGGCATCCAAGGCTGGCTCCTTTGTGAGACCTATTGCTAAGGTTTGCCTCTTTGAAATTGAAATTGAAATTTGCAGAATAGAGAATTGGGAGATACATTTTACTGTACGGTGCTCTGTGAACAACATGGCCATGATCATGTAGATTAAATTGGTCAAAAGTATCAATATAATTGTGAGTAAAAACCTAGACTAGTAAGGTTATTGCATTACTTTGAAGAGAGAAAAGATAACTCTTTCATCTGACCTTGTGGCATTTAGATTCAGTTGCCAACATATTAATAGGTGACAGTAGCGTATGTCAAGGATTTCTTGAGTTCGGGATCTGAGACTGGTTGTGATCATTTGATGTGTTAAATGTAAGCTAAAATTACAGTATGTTTATTTGTACATTTTCAGAGAACCATATTAAAGGATATTAAGGTGATATAAGCTATCATGCGACAAAAGAGTATATATGCGTTCATGTTGATGTGAAGACACTGACCAGAGGCAACATACTGTCGTTATTGCTTGTTACACCAAAACCGCTCCTCGGGTGGAGTTAAAATGTTCGGTCTACATTTAAGCTCCACCGCCCTTGCGGTTTTATATGAGACAAATACCTCCAGTTCGGTGTCAATTCCTTAAGCAAAAGCTTGGACCTGAACCCTATCGATAATTTGCTGAGGGAACTAAAGGTCACGGCAAGGCAACCCCTCAAACTTTATAAGGACTGGGGAAAAAAGTTTAAGAGGAGTCGTTCAAAATTACGTATGCACGTGTAGAAGCCTTGTAATCAACTACAATGAGCGCTTTGTGGTGGTAATCCCAAATGAAATCATTGCCATTGTCAGGGTGATATAACGTAGGAGGAAGGTTCTTTGGATATAGGAAGCAAAATCGTCTCCAGCAACGTTCATATTGAAGTTGCCTGTTAATGCAAAAAAATCGTACTAATTGCCTCTAATTAGACTTCTCTAACTATGCACTAATGACGACGTCCTGAGATACGCCACCCTCCAAGGCTACGCGCTGATTGGTTCGTTTGACGGGTTATTCTAACATGTGAGTAAAAAATCAGCCGGAATAGCGAACATGTAGTCTCACTCTTGTCGCCTGTGTTGAGGAATTGGCCCCTTTGATGACGTGCAAGTCGGGTGCTACGGTGCTTATTCTTCACCGAGTGTTCTATTTTCGGACAAAACAAAACGTGTGCTGTGTAGTGACAGTGTGCTTATCTAGATGTGCTTATTTAGATGTGCTAATTTGCATGTACTTATCTGACTTTGGGAATTTGTGACTGTTGCAAGTGGTTTAGGCATTGTACTTCGTTTAGATTGTAATTTTTTTGTATCTTGTCGCTATTTTAATGCTTTTTGGTAATTGTGGTGTTACTGCTAGAACCATAGGCCCTACACCAACGTTTATTGTCTTTCAGTGCCCGCGTATTGACATACAGTTGTGTTCGATTATTTCTTTCTTCAGAGGTGGTTTTGTTTATTTTGCTTTTTGTAACGTTATGATATGTCTGGGCATGCTTTATTTTGGTCGGAGGAGGCCAGCGAGCAGCAACTTTGCTTACTCAATGGCATCGCGCAGAAGCGTGTGGGGTCTTTAAGGGGGTGTCTTGCGGAAAATGTAGGACGACCTGTCCTGTTGGGGGCTGTCATGACCGCTACTGGAACGGCCCGAGATTTCTGGATTGACCACTACTTGGATGGGGCCATCGAGCTGTACTTTAACCGGACTGACAGTCATTCCATCCTGGTGACCCCTGGACCAGACGGCCCGAGTCTGTGGCTGGAGGGTGAAGTAGTACGAACTGAGGCTATGCTGCAGAAGAGAGACGAGCACCTTTCGATGCAGAACGACGAGATCAAAGGCTTGCACAGGGACCTCGTCGAAATGGAAAGGCTCTCCAAGGAATTTGAGAGGAAGGAAGTGACTTGGCGAGACCAGGAAAAGCACATCGCATCCCAGAATGAAGAGATGCGTGGCTTGCGCCGGGAAATGGACCGAATGGGCACGGCCCACAGCCTCAGGTTGGAGCAAAACCGTAGCGACTTCAAGGCCACAGTATATGGACTGAAAGAGGAGTATGAAGGGCAAATTAGGGAGCTGAGGAGGACCATAGATGATCTGGTCGACAATAGGAGGGCCACCCATCACCACACAGCGTCCCTCAAGTTTGAGGCCCTCTCGCCTCTCGGTGCTTCCCCCGGGTGCTGCGACAGTGCTCCATCTCGGGAAAAGATGAGATCGGGTATTTACGACCCTCTGATTCAAAGACTACAGGGCTGCTTCCCTGAGGACGGCCGTTATAAAGGGACAAGTCCACGTCCTCATGACCTTGACCAGGCCGGATTGGAACGGATGCGTGCACATATACACGATGAGGGCACCTCCAAGGGAAGGCGCTCCTTGGGTCACGGGGACCGGAAGCCAAGACATGAACAGGCACGACGCAGACGAGGTCAGTCGCCGACGCAACGTGGTGACCCAGAGTCCGATCCACCCTCCGATGACTCACAGGATGAGTCGGGCAGCGCCAGCATGGAAGACAGTGCCTCTGAAGACTCCACCCAATCTAGGGGACGAGGAAGAGGACATCGGCACGGGGGACACCATGACCGAAGAAGAACGAGCCGATCCCCCAACCACCGAAAATGCCCACTTTCAGCAGGACTGGGAAGGAGGACTGGGGAATCTTCATTTTCCAGTTCAACAGGATTGCCCGGAGGCGTAACTGGGGCAAGACCAAGAAGGCTGACCGCCTTTTGGACTGCCTGCCTGGCCAGGCACTCTCATACGCCATCAAGCTCAAACTGAACCGCTATGTCGACCTCCTTAGCAAACTAGCTAAGATGTTTGAGCGAAAGGATGATCATGCGGTAGCCCGGCGCCAAATCCACAGCGTCCGTCAGACAGAGGATGAGTCGGTGGAGGAATTTTCGGAGAGGGTCAACCTTTTGGTCCTGGATGCCCACCCGGAGGCACAGGAAAAGACGATCCATAATATAGTCATTGACTTATTTTTACGAGGGTGAAAAGAAAAGCGCTGTGCGAAGACAGTGATGGACAAGGCACCAAAGTCCATTTTCAAGGCCCTGGAGAGTATGAAAGCGGCCCTGGCGAATCAGAAGGCGCTGTACGGCAGCCTCCCATCCCTTGCCTCCAGACGGGTGGCATTCCGTGACGAGGATGAAGGTGAAGATGAAGAGGTGAGCCGGGTCAGACAGGTGAGGGGGGCTCCACCAAGTCAAGTGTCATACCGATCAACATCGGATGGTGTCACCAATCGTGCCCCAAGTCAACACCCCTCAAGTGTGCTACCGTCGGAAATGGTGCCACAGATTGTGGCCGCCTTAGGCGAGTATCTGAGGGTACACCCCCCCCCCCCCCCCCAGACCCAAGACACCCATCAGCCAAGGCAGATATCATTTACATCCCCAGGACGGAACCGTGCATCATCCCCTTCCCCTAACAGGAAGTGCTTCAACTGTGATGAGATGGGACACTTTGCATGGGAATGCCACAAGCCAAACTCAAGAGGGGACCAGCGACAACAAACTAGGGAGAGGGGATCATCCTTTAAACTCCTAAGGACAGGAACCGGCGGTCAGTTCCCCGCCCCAAGTCTACCAAAAGACCGCGGGAAAGCTTCAAGAAATGATGGGGTAACTCTACCAGAGATACCACCATTGCCAGATTATGCTGCCAAATGGGAGATATAGTCATTGACTCGGAAGGCATTTTACCCCTGCGACAGAAGTATCAACGACAAGGTATCACTATGGGAAGGTGACATCACTCAACTTGATGTGGATGCCATAGTAAATGCCGCAAATAGCTCCCTCCGAGGGGGTGGAGGTTTAGATGGCACCATTCACCGGGCGGCGGGGACCGCACTCCTGGAGGAAACAAGTGCACTGTGCACTGGGTGGCTGCCCGTGTGGGGAGGCAAAGATAACTGGTGGTTATAAGCTGCCTGCGAAATATATGATCCATACCGTAGGACCAACGGGACAGAACGACGTGAAGTTACGTAGCTGCTACACAAATTGCCTAAAGTTCATGCAGGAGCATAAAGTTAGGACACTTGCCATCCCATGTATAGCTACTGGGCTATATGGGTACCCCAATGGGGAAGCGGCTATGGTTTCCTTGGACACAGTTAGGAAATTCTTGACACATCATGGCACTGAGGTCCATCGTGTAATATTTTGTCTCTTCCGAGACCAGGATGTGGATATCTACCGTAGACTGATGCCGTACTACTTCCCTCTGGATGGAGCATGTGACGCTCGTATCGATTCGGCAGGGTTTGCATCGGTCCTTACTGGTGCCAGGGACATAAGCCCGGAGAGGTACACAGACCATGCTGACCCGAAGTCTGCTGCGTCGGCATTGGTACTTACTGGTACCGACCAGGCGGACACGGAGTGGACTGCTCTACACACACCACCATCAGTGAACACCTGTCATTGGACAGAGGGGACAGTAACCAGTGAAGATCCTCAAAGCCGGAAGACGATGAGTACCAATTCGGCAGTCTTAGCATCGGTACTCACTGGTGCCAGGGACATAAGCCCGGAGAGGTACACAGAGCATGCTGACCCGAAGTCTGCTGCGTCGGCATTGGTACTTACTGGTACCGACCAGGCGGACACGGAGTGGACTGCTCTACACATACCACCATCAGTGAACACCTGTCATTGGACAGAGGGGACAGTGCCAATTGAAGATTGCAAACATCCTCAAGGCCGAGGCCTCTCAGTGACTGTTGAATATATGAGATCATGGGCACCCCAGTCACCGCAGTGGTTGACACTGCGGCTCAGATCACGGTGATCAGCAGTGATTTTTACAACGTGCTGGAGAGCCCACCCAAGCTGGGGGAGCAGATACCCCTGAAGGGTGCCGGGAAAAGGAGCCAAATGGTTGAGCGCATGGTCTCGGGGATACCAATTAAGATAGCAGACCAAATACTCCAAATAGATGCCTGTGTCGCCCCGATCAGTGACCCACTTCTCCTTGTGATCGACTTTTTGGGACTGAATAACTCCATCATTGACCTGGATCACCAGTCGGTGACATTTGCCGAGACTACAATACCCCTGTCCCTCAAGAGGAATGTGTCGGGACAGACGTTCATCAAGAAAGTCGAGGCAGGCAGGAAGGTAACCATACCGCCAAACACTGTGTGCTTCATTGATGCAAGAATAGTGAGGCCGGAGCGACGGAACACCAGTGTCGTCTTCCAGCCACTTCAAAACATTGAGGGGCTACAGTTTCCAGCGGTGTTGGCTAAAAACAAGCAAGAGATTCCCTTGAATGTCATAAACACAATAGACGAAGCAATCACCATGCCCAGGGGCGCCATGCTGGGGTCAGCTGTGGAGGCTATTGAGCTCCTAGTGGAGCCTGATAGCGAAAACCAAGACAAAGACGAAGAGAGCCGACCCGGCGACGCCCCCACCATTTCTCAGGTGTGTGCGCAGTCGCTTGCCGATGTTACCCAGGCCATGCCGGCCCACCTGAAAGACCTTTTTGAGAGGATGTGTGAGGGGCTGACTGCGGAGCAGGCAGTGGAGGCTGGACATCTTCTCATCAAGTTAGAGGACATCTTCTCGAAGCATGACATGGATGTTGGATGCCTAGATGGCATTGAACATGAGATCCATACAGGGGATCACCCGCCATGTAGGGCCAAGCTGCGGAGGACGCCCCTCGGTTTCGAGGGGGAAGAGGAAAAGCACCTCAACAAGCTTCTGGATGCAGGAGTGATACAGCCATCCAACTCACCCTGGGCATCGGCACCGGTTCTCGTGCGGAAAAGCGATGGTGCAGTCCGTTACTGCCTGGACTATAGGGCCCTCAACGCAAAAACGACCAATGACACATTTCCAATACCTTCCGTCGACATGTGTCTTGATGTTTTAGCTGGGAGCAAATACTTTAGCACCCTAGATATGGCTTCAGTATACTACAATGTGAAGATAAAGGAGTCTGGTCGCCCAAAGACAGCTTTTTGCACCCGGTTCGGCGCTTTTGAGCACTGCCGGCTCGCCATGGGACTCTGCAATGCACCCGCGACATTTCAACGAGCCATGATGTTGGTTTTGCGAGGTCTCAATTGGAAGACGGTATTGTCCTACCTGGACGACGTGTTGATCATTGGGGAAATCATTCCAGGAACACCTCAGTAACCTCAGGGAGGTATTTACCAGTTTCCAGCAGCATCACCTAAAACTCAAGCCAATGAAGTGTCACCTCCTCAGGCTGGATGCGGACTTCTTGGGCCGACATGTGAGCGAGGAGGGAGTTAGAATGAGCACCCCCAAAGAAGACGCCATTAGGGAGTGGCAAAGGCCTACTAGTTGGGAGAAAGTTCAGTCCTTCATTGGGTACGCTAATTACCACCGTGAGTTTGTAAGACACTTCGCTGAGATGGCCAAACCACTACTGGACCTAATTGCGGCTACTAGGAGGGAATGTGACTTTGTGTGGGACTCTACTCACCAGAAGGCTTTTAAAGGTTTGAAGAAGTGCCCCACTTCAACACCATGCCTCTCATTCCTTATGCCTAGTGATCAACTTATCTTAGACGCTGATGCCTCCGACGCCACCATTGGGGCTGAGCTATGCAGGTGCAGGATGGCAAGGAACGCACGATTGCTTATGCAAGCAATTCCCTCATCCCTGCCCAGCGAACTACTGCACCACTCGGAAAGAACTTTTGGCAGTCGTTAAATTCTGTAGGCAATTCCGGCACTACCTGCTCGGGCGCCAATTTCTGGTCTGGACTGATCATAACAGTCTCACTTGGCTGACCAGGTTCAAAAACCCAGAAGGGCAGTTGGCGCGCTGGCTTGAACAACTGGTGCAATATGACATGGTCATAGTGCACAGGCCAGGGATCCGACATATCAATGCGGATGCGTTGTCCAGGATTCCGGATGGACTGGAGCGTTGTGACTGCTATGTGGCTGGTCAAAGGCTATATGATCTGCCATGTGGTGGATGCCGGTACTGCACAAGGGTGCACCAGCAGTGGGAGCGCTTCACAGTATTTGTAGACGACATCCTTCCATTGGCGGTGAGAGAGGTGGTGGCACTGGACGGAGTGAGGCCTACAGAGGATACCTTGAAGGAATAGAATGGACAGGATGGAGAGCTGGAGGATGAGGACCAGGGGGAAACTGACACCCTGGACGCCCCTGATAAACAACCAGGCATCAGTGCTGACAATGAGGACCTGGCAACAGACCTCCCGAATTGGGCCCAGCAACACTCCAAGCAGGAGCTGAGGGAAAAACAGCTAGAGGATCCGGACTTGGCAAGGCTGATACGATGGCTGGAAATTAAGGAGCCAGAGCCCCATGAACTATATCTGTGTTCCCTGGTAACGAAAGCATTATGGCTCCTGCAGCAGCAGCTCCAAATCACGGATGGTGTGCTGTACTACAATTGGGAAGACCCGCAAATCACTAGGAGACTTGTGATCTTGCCGGCAGGCCTTAGGGAGGAAGTCTTGCAATTAGGGCATGATGCGAAGTCATCTGGTCACATGGGATGTAACAACACTCTAGCCAGGGCAAGGCGTCGCTGTTACTGGTATGGGATGACCCGCGATGTCCGTAATTATGTCCTGTTCTGCAGCAGCTGCAGCAAGAACAAGGGGTCTCCTCGGCACAAAGCCCCACAGAAGCGACACCATGCTGGTTACCCAATGGAGAGGGTCCACATTGACCTCCTTGGTCCATTCACGCCAAGTGAAAATGAAATGTGTAAGTACTTTCCATGATCGACCAATTCTCCAAGTGGCTAGAATGCACAGCAATCCCAGAGGTTGAGGAAGATTGAGGTGAGCAAGAAGCTTCCAGGACCATGGGTGGGACCATTTTTGATAGTGGAGGCCAGGCCACCCCTGTACCGAATGAGGTCCCGGAAACGGACTGTTGTCCTTCACCATGACAAGCTTAAGCTCTGCCAGGACCGGGTGGTCCCAATGTGGCTGCGACGGGCGAGGCATGAGCTCTTTAATAACAACGACACTGACCTCCCAGGTGCAACTCAAGAGGAAGATGAAAGGCGCACAACGCAGGGCCCAACAGAGACAGGTTTTGGCGGCGGATCCCAACTTGGCTGGTCCTGTGGACACACCGGAATCAACAACTGATGTCTGCCCTAAGGATGCCACGAAGGGGCCCAGAGGACGCAAAGGCAGACCTAAGAAGATGTCGGAGGAATCACCGCCATACGCCTTCTTGGAGCCGGAGGCCCTCCCAAACCTGTTTGCGGAATTACATGTACCAGTCTCCTCCAGGGGTAGAAAAAAAACTGCCCTACTGGAGTGCAGACTATGACCAGAATTAAGTTTTGGGATCGTCTACGCTGTACTCGAATCTAACCAGGGTGGGACAACATTTTTATGTATTGTGTATGCTGATTTTATGTAATAATTACCTGCTGTTTGAGGGTACTAGTATCACACTGTAGGCTGGACATGGCTCCCTATTTTGGCAGATTGGTAATTGCTGGTCTCTGGTAGCGGGCCTGTTCGCAGCCAAGTAATTAGGACTATTGTATATTAACATGTTTAGCTCGTAGCTAGTGTATACTCTACCTCTTGTATGTACCTATAAGCTATACCAGCCTTTATGGCCTTAGATTTTGAGTTACTGATGAGTCTATTCTGATCATTACAGAATGGACGAGTCCGAAGCAAACCTTGTTCCGGATTATGAGGACTACGAGGAACTGCCGGAATCGGAAGTCCCAAAGAATAGGCAGAACGTTCGGACCTTGTATCGGGTTTAGGCGACATCTGAATATGTGAATGCATTTTTTTGTATATACATCATTATGGTATTATTGTTTTGGTGATTATTGTTCATGTAGAATTGATGATATGTAATTTGTTTTGATAGTAATACTACCGGTACCACTTGCAACAGGGGGTAAACTTTGTAATTGTAGGGTTATTTTTTTCCTATCCCCAAGGGTTGGCTAATGGAGAGGTTGGTTATTACTGGCCCTCTGTTGGTTCGGTTGGTTTTCACTGGCCGACTATGGGATCTATAGGCAATGTTGGCTTGGGTTGAATTTTGTATACTTCGCATAACCTGAGTTTTCGTTCAATATTCTAGTGTAGGTCTAGTGTTGTAGTGTATATGATTTATGTATGAATTGATTGTGACCTGAGATGGGACATTGGTTATTACTGGTGCCTTGAGGTAAATGTTTCTTCATCCTTGCTGCATGATGTATTGTAACCTCTAACGAGGCATTGGTTTTTACTGGTGCCTGGGGGTGTGATTTTTTTATTTTTGTTTTTTTCTTCTCTCATGGTTGACCTCCAAACAGATGGGGGAGGGATGTTGTGGAATTGGCCCCTTTCATGACGTCACGGGACTCTCCGCGAGGTCTCTCTGCCATGCTGTCGCCTATGAAGTGTACTACCGATTTACCGAGAGCACCGAGAGCCTTTGAGATCCTAAACAAGGTACCGTTTGTGGATTGTATTTGTACCATCTACAACACCTGCCACGAATCATGTAGCCTTACGAAAATAGTTCAATTAAAAATGTTTTAAAAAGGCATGATATTGCTCAAATTGTAAATTATTGAAATTGGAATATAAATTTCTATTTTTAAGCGTTTTGTAGAGTAGAACCGGAATATTTTTGCTGGATAAAGAATTTGCAAGGGACACTAATTCTGGGCCACCCAAGAGCGATTAGTCATTTGGTGCCCGGGCAATCATGGGAGAATGCTAAAATGCGGAATAGGGAATGATTGCCAACAGGCAAAGCGAGGCTGGTAAATTCCAAGTAAATGCATTGTTGTGGACTAAAATATGTTACAAATATGTTTCAAATATGTTCAATGCAGTTGTGTAAATGTCTTGCTTTTCATCAAAAGGATCGGTCAACATTGCTGCAATAATTTTCAACTTAATTTCATATATTCAAAATAATTGGATCCCAATCTTCCATTATTTATGTACAAAAATATATTACATTAATGGTGCTATAGACTTTAATGACACTTTTGTTGGTGTCTTAGACATTCTTCAATTTGGACCACTATCAATGGACCATGTTCATAATAACTTTCCCAAAGTAATTTATATTAACTCAAATCGATACATGTTGTGTTTGCGCAAAACATAACTGCAACGGTCTCAGAGGCCAGTGCGGAGAAAGCCTCTAGCTGAACCAACGAGTAGGCCCGGGTCTGGGATGTGGTCACACGTTCTGGAATCCTTCCGAGGTCAATCCTTTTTCCATAACTACTTAAAACTATACACTTTTAGATTTGTCTGGTCAAAGACTCAATGAAAAACATATTTATTTTCACCAGCAGAACCACCATGTGATAGCCAGGAGAATAATATTTCTAAATTTGATAAAAAAATACAGGATCGTTGCGGCTCTACATGTAACTCTTCCTTATTCAAATAGAGATTGAAGTGAACTCGTATGAATTAGCACATGTTCAACTAGGCCAAATCTCGCCCCTCGGCTGTTCGTATGTTGATGCAAATTAAGGGTACGGTAGTGAACCGGTCCCAAGTTCACACAAGATGGCCTCATAAAATCGCCAAAGCATCGTCTGCACATGGAAACTAATATCATGGCGCTCAGTTCAAGGAAACCGTATTTGGCAAGGCCCATTCATATCAGTAGAAACGGCCGGTGTCTGAAGAACTAGGTTTTTTTGGAGGGAGGGGGGGGGGGGTTGGTACAAATTGAACCTTGTCTCCACGGGCTAGTGAGGCCATTCGTGGTTTTGCGCTAACTCCATCACATGAGCCTGTGTGATATTCCGTTTTTTCATCGCGTTTTAAAGGATCATTGGCATTATTAAAGCATTTTGCTTCACAGGCTCTGGACTGAATCACTAACTTGTATTGGAAACCTGAAGTCCAGTGGTGATAGGATTTGATCATAGCTAACAGGATCTGCACGGCATTCAGTTATGCTGCGATTACTGACAGTATAACTGCAAGTGATGCGCAACACCAGTTAGGATTTATTAAAACTTATTGTGGCAGCGAGTTCTAATACCCTAACCGACAAAGTATAAAAATGTTTTATTTCATGATGAGTAAGCGTCGCTTTGTTTGTTAATCATTAATTGTAGATGTTTACAGGGGAAGCCTTTAGTTTATGCTTTCAATTTTTTTTATCTATGATACCTTTGGTTTGGGCGTAGGTGATGAGGATATCCACATCGGCCGGAGTACGATGTTTGCACGGTTGTATAGCCAGGCTACTTGGATCAGATGGTTTTGTTTCTGGATCTGGATCTGAATCTACTTGTACGGGAAAGCTAGGCTGGTTAAGTCTACCACGACATGCCTGAATCACGAAAATCTTCGGTTTGTCTGAAAATTAAGGAAATTATTCAAATATCCTATCCACACGACCAATAATCTGTAATTATTAGCTCTTACATTTTCTTTATATAACACCTTCACTATATCTGAAATGCGTATTGTATGATTCCACCAATATATATATCAGATAAGTTCGAAGTTCATCAATGACCAAATTCTATTTCTGCGACTATGAAACCTACCATAAAATGTTGTAACTATTTCCTGAAGACGATTATATGAACCCTCAGTAACTTCCTGCTCTCAATACTAGATAGGGGCCAATCACAATATATTAATTTGTTGCAAAACAAATACTAACCTGCAAGTTCTTGCGATCTGTCGGCGGAAAATTCTCTTGCAACCGCCTCTGGGTGTATGATCTTAAAGTGTTTATCAAATAGGCGTACAATTGCTTCTACATCCTTGTGTAACTGCTTGGACTCCGGTTCTTTATTTGGCTGATTTTTGGCTGAAACAAAAACAACATTTGTTTGCTTTTTTGTAACATTTCAAATCTATGATATAACATGCCCTTTGTGCCACAGGCCACTTGCTTTCTCACCTACTACTTTTAAAACTTATGATCGTTTCATTCTCGGTCAGCGATGATCTACACTCCAGTGAACCAATGAGGTTCGACTAATCAAGATAATTGGGCAAATGCAACTCACCTGGAATATAAACATAGGTTGCCCAACAATAACGCCAAGTCCAATAAACAGTGTTATACAGCAAAACCGGTAAATTTGTTGTTTTCAAAACCCAAGTCACCTTTGTTCGCATACTTTTACCCAGAATGTTTGGAGATTGTTACTATGATGGATTAAACAAATCGTTTCATGTTGTTGTAATTTAATTTTTATGACTAAATTGGCATTTACAACCGCTTAAAGGACCATTGGGGTTATTATTGCAGTATGTTTGTTCTTCGGTTTGTTCATCAGTATTTTTCTGAACGTGTTTGATGTTTTTCCAATTTTGTTTCAGCTCGTAGATAATTGAAAAACGTGTTAATTATTATTTTCAGTACGCGCTAATCCTGGCGCGAAACACCTTTCCCGCCACGTGAGTTCACGCCGAGTTCATGCCAATCCCCCCCCCCCCCCCGTTATTAAGACGCAAGTGTCATTTCCCTTTACCGTCGCAGTGGCGGGGTCATCAAGCGCCATCAGCGTGACATCGGAAAAAATCTATACCAACACCATGACGTCAAGGGGTAGATCCTAGCTCCAGGAAACGCCTTACTAGTGCATCGTTCCACGTAGAAAGAGTCGATGCGTGGAGAGCTGGTTCGGGTCAAATCGGAGTCACCGTCGGAAAGCGCGATGATAATTCAATCAGAATTGAAGTTTTCCTTTTTTTTGCGCAATTTGTTGATGGGAACTACTCATGAAGGGCAGCCAACATCTGGGTAATATTGCCCTTAGTACTGCCATACGTCCTTCGAAGAGTGAGTAGATTGGATCTGTTCTGCGCTTCATTAACGTAACCACAGTGAGCTGTTACAACGACACAGAAACTTCTGAGCCGATATCACTTTGCATAATACTCTATTCTTTCATTTACCTGTCCTGCTACCGAACATGGCAAAATAATGACGAAGTCCGACATAGGACTCATTTGATGGGGGAGAGCTCGAGTCACAAAAGGGTCTAAATTACATCAAAAAAAACATAATACAAGTTGGACCGTGTGGTGTAGTAGGCTCAGGCCTAGAGTGTATAAGTTGTGGTTTGAGGTTCGATTGGTCAAGATGGTTACTTTGAATTAACTTTTTGCTTTGCGTTTTGGATTTGTGTGGTGATTTCGATAGACAATGATGACGATGGGGCTGATAATGAGCAGGCAGGATATGAAAGGAGGTATCTTCATGGTTACAGCTTAAATCAGCGATTGGACTACGTTGACACGTTCAGGCTGAACAATGCAATTGACATTGACCATGCCCGGTCAATGCATTCATTTGCGAACCATTATCGTATCCACCCATGGACTTTCTCTAGATGGGTAGATGAATACGAGGAAATTGTAGAAAGGGTGATCAATGCACACGAAATGAGAGAATACGACGCAGAATTCGGCAGCATGGCCGAGATGAACAGGGTACCTCATTTTTTTGTCAGGAATGGACGGAAAACTTTTGCCCTCAAGTGGAGTAAAATATCATTAAGCGCTGTTTCAGTCAGTGGCATTTTCGAGATTTTTCTTTGAAATATTTCGACCCAGGTGCCTGTAGTTAATCATTAAGACGGCACCAGAGAAAATCGTGTCACTTTGCTTTAGACAGCCGAAGCGATCACGTCATACCAGGAGGCGAGGCGTAGGTATGCACACACATAAACTGTTTGTTTTGTGTCTGAATACGACTGCACCAAAAACGCTGAAATGAGATACCCAAAAATCGTCTCTGCCGTATTACTCTGTATGCGCCTCGCTTAAGAGAACCACTCATTCTGATGCGATTTAATAGTCAATCAACAAAAAACTAAGTTTCATTTTCTTTTTGTCTTTTTTTCCAGTATTTTGGCGAGAGATGGAAAAACAACTTCCCCTCATTGTAGATCAATACCCGGCCCAACGGCATCACCTGTCCCGTCATGAAATCCCACGAGCGAATTGACAGGGCTCCATCCTCCCTTCTCAAGCCTTTGGACTTAACAGTTGACCCCAGTTTTAAGAGCCACCTCAAGTCCTTATGGAAAGCATGGGAAATCGGGCATGCTAATGAGAAAGGACACTGTGATCCGATTTCCCGCCAGGAATAAGTCGGTATGATCAGTCTCGGTTGGGAAAGATTGGCCGAACGAGAGATCGACAGTGGATGGTGGCTGAGCAGGCTTCTTCTTGACTGAAATGAGGGCGCAGTGATCCCGCCTCCATTAAAAGACGAAGTGATAGAGGATGATGATGACAAGGATTGATGTTTGAATCGGATGTAAATGATGATGATGATGATGATGATGATGAATGATTCAACAATAAACCTTTTTTTAGTAACATTCGTTAGTTTAATTCATTTATTTGTTCAAATCCTGCCTATTAGGCCCTACCCCAATTACAGGCCAACTTAACAGTTTATCATTTGGCCAGACAATTCGATTGGATAACCCTGTATTGTTGTCCGTGTTCAAACTGTGAAAGCCCAAATCTTGGTGTCCTATCTTGTGATGTAACACTGGAGAGCATGCAGGAGCTGCTGTCATGCTTTTGCCCTGTTACATTTCGAATACCTCATAGAGTTTAGGACGCTTTGATGGTCATATCAGTGCTTGGACACCGAATACATAATCTATTCAACCAGAACATTACTATTTTGACCATACTCCCACCCCATTTTCCTCAACATTGGACTTCGAAATGATATGTATGCGTTCAGTAGTGGGACTGGTAAATGGAAGAACGCACTGGTCCATGGAGGCTGCCATTTACATGGTGTGACGTCACAAGATTGTATATTGCGTCCTAATGACCACTGTTGAGGCAAAGTGCGTCATCTTTGCAGGTGCCCGACCGTCGCTGACTTCAAAGGTGTATTCGACTCCCTGTTCTCCACCGTTCTGGAACGGACTGAAAACAGGCGAACACGTTCCCGAGTCTCGAATGCGTAAGTATTCTTGTGATAGCTACCCTACCGGAACAACGGGAAAACCCCGACCAGCAAGTTATTTTCGTCAACAAACAAGGCGCGATAAAAAAACGTATCGTCGACTATGTTAAAATCCATATGAAGTGCATATACAATATAACGACAACTACAAAGTCCCACTATATTCACAGATTCTATTCAAATCCCATCAAAACGTCACATCATGCTATAAAAAGCCAAGATTGTCGAGGCAGTCATTACAGATTTGTCGCAGGGATTTGATCGGACACAGGCAAACCTCAAAACAATCACCAACACACGGCTTGATCCTCAAAACCAACGACATGCTAAATAGGCCCTCAAGTTGCAGGTCTCCTCCAAAACGTATTCGAGTGCATACAGGCCAGTTTCTGATGATGTATATATTGTAAGGTACCAGAAAAACTATCCCATCGGATCCCATTGAATTTCTTACATGTAATTCAATTACTCCGACAGCATGTCAACCATTCGTCTCATCTTGAAATAGGGGGGAGTTGTTATGCTTCTCCGAACCTTGACATCCCAAAATGACTCTTATCTTGAACACGGTTTTAAACTTTCAGTTAATTTTTCAGGGAGAAGTTGTTTCAGTTAGAATTATCTAATCAGCATATTTGTAAATAACCAGTTGTTCTTTTAAAGGGGCAAATAAAGGCCAAATTATAATCAATATGAAATACACATTTTTCTCTCTGGTGATTATTACGATCCTTCCACCGAATCCAGCATCCCCCCCCCCCCCACACCCCCCGTAAAAATTAAGCAGCGGTACCGGTACAGGAGCACGGGTGATTGCTAGTCTATCTATTATTACTAGACCCGTACATGAATTTGGTTTCTAAGGTAGACTGGCAATGCGGAAAACTTCAGTTATGGTACCTGTTACGAACTCTAAGGCGAGTTCCGTGGGTTGTCGCGTTGTGCACTAGATCGATGCAGTGTATAAAGGAATTGAACGAGGTTTTCAAAGGGAATATAATATACAAGTTTAGTTCACAAAATAACATATATTCGGGTATTGTAAATGACTTTAACTGAGTAGCGGCGCGTGTCGACATAAGTTCTCGCGATGGGAGCAGACTTTACGGTTTCAATTGTTTCACTAAGTTCGAATTGCATTACATCAGCACGCACACAGACTTGACGCCTCGTGATTCCTCGAATCATTCATACAAGTTGTATCTTACGTTAGTTTCTCTCCGTGCTCGTCTCGTGACCCAGCGATTCGTCCCTGTTAGCACAGCTTCCGTTCGGCCTCCTCATGGAGCTTTTGTTCGGCTTTCACACATTTTCAATGTACAATCACTTAAACCTACATAATCCAGTAATAATTCCTAAACAACCTCAATTTAGTGATTACTATCAACCAAGTTGTGAAATGAAGAAATACGAATATCTCTGGATTATCCTTGGATTGAGCGTTTTAGGTTTGGGGATTTATTACTTTATGGGTAGAAAGAGAAGAGTGATCGAATTAGATTAGAACAAGGTTTGGAGCTTTGCTCCCTAGACGAAGTCCTGCTCTTATGATGTAGTCAGATTCATTCATAGTTTACATTTCATATTAAACACGAATGAAGCAAAAGGGATGTTGAAGTCTGATGAATTTTGACCCCTTTTTCAACTTAAGTTCTTCCAAGTAGTACTGTATTTTGTCCTCAGGGATTACAATATTTTCTTCTAAAGCATCTTTCATGGCTGATTCATTCTTGTTAAAAGACAGTACTAAAATTCTAATGTCTTCTCTGTAGTCCTTAACAACTGAGTTGTTCTTCTGAACTAGTAACTAAACAGTCAGAGTGTAGTGTCTACCGGAAAAGGTAGAGTAATTTCCAGTCATTCACAAAACTTACTTTGTGCTTTGGAAATATCATTGATTTTGTATTTTACATCAATTTCTAAGTATTCAAGCTTACCATTATTCCTTTTTGTTTTAGGTTTGAAATCTTCGTTAAAATCTTCTTAAAGTGTAGATAGATTTTTGGTCTTTTCAACTAGTTTATTTTCACTTTTTTTGCTCTCCATTTATAATCCTTTTTTTTTCTTAAATAGACGAATTTACCAGTTTAACAGTTTCTAACAGTTTAAGAAAGAACATTTATCTTAAATGGAACGAATAAAGTATTAACCTAAAAAGGAATATTGTCGAGTTTAAAAGAAAAATTACAACCACAACATAAAATCTGAAAAACACAAAAACAACACAAAGCAACTATTAGAGGGGTTAAATAGAACGTTCACACCTCCGAACACTCCTACTTCACTACCTGATGTGTTACCTGCTTCTCCAGAGGAAGCACCTGTTTCACCAAAGGAACTACCTGCTCCACTACCGTCTACATGTGAAGTGCCACTTCGTGAGTTGTATTCTTCGATACCCACTAACAGTTCTAGTAATACTTCACAACTCACAGAGAGGAAGATTTTTTGTCAAGGGCTGGGATAATTAAAGGAATAGAAATTATAAATAAATTTGGAAGAAAGGAAAAAAACATTTACCTTCAGATTTTGTAACTGTACAATTTAAACAACCACAGGAAATAACAGATTTGTCGAATTACAAACATAAATTTGTTGAGATTTTGTCACTTCTAAAAACCTCCCATTTTAAGATAAGTATTAATGTGGAAGCTAACTTCACTAAAGCTTCTTTTTTAAAGATTAACACTGAAATACTTCATGGCATCCAATCTCCATTTGAGGTTGTTTTTTAAAAATAAAAAAAAAGGTTCTGTACAAAAATGTTTGGATTACATCAAACTACAAATCGAAGAGAGGTATTTTAAAGGACGCGGGCTGACACTTAAAAAGATAAACAGAGCGGGTTTATTGGGTCAGGTCAAGTCTTGGGGTTGAGAAAGTGTAAAGTGTTGGTGTAACACCGTCACCAAGGTAACACCATCACTACACCAACACTTGACCACCCTGCTCGGTGTTGGGTTACACCGGTGTAACACCGGTGTTTGAGGAGGGAATCCCCGAGATTTCAACACTAGTGTTGGGAAAGTGTTACACTTTTCTGACACTAGTGTTACACCTACCCTGGCCCACCTGAAGAAACAAGGCAAATGCATTGGAGAAATGTACAGGTGTAACACCTACCCCTAGAGGTAGCTGTTTGGGAGTGGTCAAGTTTTTAGGTTGTCAATGTGTTCAGTCAGCCATGTTTTTTGTCCCAGTTTTTGTGAAATAACGAGTCCAGGTCAACTAGCTTATCATCAGCACGACAGAGGCATACATGCGCCAAACAAAGCCACACAAACTATTGTTTTTTTTAAAATTATTCTAGATACTTCACTAATTTGTAAGTACAGAAGAAACAACAAAATTCGAAAATATCAAAGTGACAGATCGTGTTGACGTTTCCGGCCGCCATTTATTGGAAAATTTGTGAAATTTTGAGTTCATCAAAAACACTCAAATGTCCGACAAAGGCGATGACATTCAAAACAGTCACACTCATTACAATCCTTGAGTAATGTTTTATCCAAATAAAGATATGAGAAACAAGGAATTTTGGTATAAATAGTACTTTTGACACAGTTTTTCCGTCACACACAGGCGGCTTCACATATCGATTTTTTTCTTGCCGTTCCACAGTCAACTCCGCTGATGTGATAATCACCGATTCCTCTTCGGCCGCGCCGAGACGAAATCGGCAGTCTTCACAAAAATCCTGGTCTCACATCTCACATAGGGCTCAAAAATAATCGCCAATAAGGGTAAAATTGTCTTTTTTTGGTTGAAGCGAGAAAACAAGATGGCGTGAACTCAAACACCTAGTCAACTCACCAGTGTTAGACCTACCGGGACCTTACACCTGGTGTCACCCTGGTGTTGCTCAAAGTGTTACACCGATGTCCAACCCAAGCTCGGTGTTGGGGGTTGGGGTAGGCCTCCTACACGAACACTACACCAACACCAACACCTAACACTTTCTCAACCCCAAGACTTGACCTGACCCAATGTAATTGCTGCCGAGGGTGTTCTAGTAAATGCTGACGATAAAAATCCAAAAAGGCTCTGCGGTGGGATGTTACATTCATTTACACTATCCAGAACTTTTAGAAAGCGCATATTTTTTATACCGCGGGGAGGATGTGGTTGATTGGCTTTGTGTATGGTTAATGCAGAAGGAAGATGAATTTGGGAAACTTTTAAATACTGAATTAGAAATGGTGTTGACTAACGAAGAGCAAGAAAAGTTTGAGCTGGATAAGAAAAATGGAAACTGCTATTATTGTAGTTGCTCACCTCGTGACGTGAAGCGTGAAGAGACTGAGAACACTGAAAAAATGGTTTGGGATCATGATCGTAACAGTGGTGAGTTCAGAGGTGCAGCCCATAACTTCTGTAACCTCATGGCAAAACACGTCAACTTTGTCCCGATTTTCGTCCACAAGCTTAGTCATTATGACTCTTATCTTTTCATTAAAACACTGGTTAAAAAAACGCTGATTAAGAAGACAAAGGGTAACAGACTAAAATTACTTCCCAAGTCAGCAGAGGGCTATAAATCTTTCAGTTTGGCTGTTTTAGGTTTTTAAATTCCTTCAGATTTCTGCAATCCGGTGTGGCGGGGATAGTAGTCCTAGGGCTGATAGTCCGTGTCACAATAGCCCGCATTGCTAAATGTTTTTGTTAGGGTTAGCGGTACAATAGATCATGCTGCTTAATTGGTCAAATACAATGCTACCGGACTATGACTCCAGGGGGACTATATCCGCTGTCAAACCGGTTTGGACAATATCACAAAATCAATGGTAGATGATGACTTCAAAATCACCAGGAAGTTTTATCCAGACAACAAAGATTTCAAATTACTGAGAAGGAAATGTTCTGTACCATATTCTTTTTACACTTCACAAGAAAATTACAACGAAGAAACACTCAGAGAAGATATGTTTTTTAACGATTTGAAAAATGAAATGGAACCTCTGGAGGTGTATCAAAAAGCAAAAGGGATTTGGGATCATTTCAAAGCGAAAGACAGCGGGAGTTGGGACCATGGAAATTTTATCGATTTGTACCTAAAATCTGATGTGTTACTTTTAGCAGACCTTTTTGAAAAATTTAGAGATGTCAATTTAAACTATTTTGAAATCGATCCTTGTCATTGTTATTTCGCTCCTGGTCATACTTAACAAGCGGGCCTTAAATATACAGGCATCAATCTCGATCTATTAACTGAAGTTGATTCTTTTCTGTTATTTGAAAAAGCAATAAAGGGTTGGAATTTATGGGATGATGGGAACTAGATATATCAAAGCTGATGACCAACATAAACTTCTGGATGTCAAAACAAATATTCTTTACGGTTGGGCTATGTTGCAAATGATACCCGAGCCTGATTTCAGAGTTTACAAAGAAATACTCGAAATAACAGAAGAGAAGATAATGAGTATTTCTGAAAATTCTCTGATAGGTTTTTATTTTGAAGTCAACTTTGAATACCAAGAAAAACTAAAGTTTAAGTCGGTGAATTTTCTGTATTGTCCAGAATCATTATTTATTTCCTACGAGGAATTGAGTGATTACCAGAAGTAATTGTTGGGGGATGAGAAGAAACCTAAAGTTGAGAAACTTATCTTGAATCAGAAAAATAAGAAAAAACTACATAGTGCATTACAGGATTCTGCAATTTTACCTAAAGCAAGGAATGGTGTTGAAAAAAATTCACAACGACATAGGTTTTAAGCGGAGAAAGTGGTTGGCAAAATATATCGATTTCAACACCAAACAGAGAATGGTGGCCAAAACAGACTTTGAGAAAGATTCATTCGAATTGATGAACAGTGCATTCTACGGTAAGACCTGTGAAAACATAAGGAATAGGAAGGATGTTGAGTTGGTGACAGACCCCCGACGTTGCAATGAGGAAACACGCCAATCTGAAGTTCGATTCGGAAGTTATATTCGACAAGGATTTGTTGCAATTTGATGAGAAAAATAAGTATGGTGTTCAACAAACCAATTTACATTGGGGCTACAGTTCTAGAGCTATCTAAATTACTAATGTACAAACTCTACTACGAAACTTCACAATCACATTTTGGTGAGAAAAACATAGAGTTGCTCTATCTTGACTATCCCTTGGTTTGGGCACATGAGTTTTTCCTTTGATTTGACTGACCTAGGTAAAAACTCAGCATCATTTGTGTTTTCTCGGCCAAGTCGATAAAAAGTCAACGCGGTCGGTGAAAGAGAGCAAGTAAGTTTGAGGTGACCTTTTTAGATAACATACACCAATTATGAGTACACCAATCATACAATTTGAGTGGTACGATGTCGTTTTTTCTCTATTGATACTAGTTTGACATACCTTCTCGATGATCCATATGCTTGTGAATATCTTTTTCCACACCTTCCCTCAAATGCAAAAATGCATGCATGGCATCGCTTTTAATTCCATGCTCGTCGTTTTCACAGTTCTTGCGGACAGTATCGAATAGGGTTTCAAAAGCTTTGATGGTATCTGAAATAAGAGATGTGCGATACCGCCATTTTAACAAACACCATGGAATTGTCTGATGTTATCTATAATACATCTAGTCATTTGCGTTCAATATAACACTGCTGCTTCCCAACTCAAAGCGTCAACATACACCATTAACGAATTCACTGGCATGTCTTCACTTTTAAAAACGATTAATAGTATAAGTAATAAGCGTTGAGCCCTCCCCCATCCAGCTGATTAATTGCAAAAATGAAAATTTACCCCGATCTATTCTCCGATCCGACATTCAATGCTCCAACAGCTACTTTAGGCAATGCTTGTGACGTATAATACACAGTTAAGGCGAAAGGCACTAAATTACCCCAATCCTGAAATTCCTAAAACCATTTCCTTCACCAAAAACCTTAGTCTCCAAATCCTACACATCCAAATCTCAAATATTCCCGACTTTTCCCACTCTCTGTTTTCCGAAAAAAAACAACGAATATCACTTCAACACACCTCAACACACAGGTCAGATAATTTACTAAAAATCCTACACATATCACGCAATCGCATATTCGGATGTTCAAAACCTCCTAAGGTTCCTCTTCATATCACCATCAAAAACTCAATACAACCATCGTCCACCAATACACTGAATTGAACATCCCACAACTATCAAGATACAACCATCCGACAACGACTACTCCGTCTATTCAATTAAACCCGTGTTAAAAGCTGATCTGCGCGAATAAAATGAAAACATATTTTTCTGCATCGATCAGCGCGTTAAAATCTGAAATCCTTTTGCGGCGATTTCTATACGTACCGGAACTGGGAATAATTGATCGGTTCATTAACGGCATAGCAACAAATATATCACTGTAGTTAAGATATAATGTGAAAGGTCAATATTATCTGTGTCGGAAGTGAAGTCTTGAGTACCGAGCATATGCAGTAGTAACATCCATATTGTAGTAACTCAGTTGATCCTTTAATTCCTGTGTACGTTTTGGTTTTCCAAGTTAAACCAAGTTGCAATCTCTTAAAGGGATGGAATAGGATTTACTAGACCCAACACATCCTGTCGTAGAACACAAAATAACTTTGTTGTCTTTCACCCGACACTGTGAGGTGTCGTTGGAAAGGGCGAGATGAGGACAATTTATTTTTATGCTTGACCACCCAAAGGGGGTGTTAAAGGAGATGCCATTCACAAAATAAATAATTTAAAATTTGAAGGCTCATAACTCTCTTATCTTTCCTACAATCTTGGCAAGTGAGGCATCATTGGAGCGACAGGGCCCGCTGGAAAGGCCACGACGAGTTTGAGGGTTTGCTCCGGAATGGATATGTTCCATCACTCGAAATGGGAGTTGTTTTGAGGCAATTTTTATAGTAGAAGGATCAACGTGGGTTTCACCGTTGGATTTTCCGTTGGATTTTCCACAAGTAGTTTCCTTTTTAATTGGAGCAAACCTTCGTCTGCATAAAAATATTCCAGCAATAAATGTCGCTTGGATCACCAGCCACAGATAATTAATGTTTCTCAAACTTCCTTGGGAAGACTCAGACGTTGATTGGGACTTCTCATACGTTTCTGGTCGTGGTACATTTGTTACACTTTGAGGAATTTGAGATGACGGTAATTATTTTACCATTTTTCCATCAATACGATCTATCTTTTTTTCTTCAATTTATTGGGGCGTTTTCCCAACTCCCTCAACCAAACGATCTGTTTAGCTGATCGCTGTTTTTTAGGCAGCTAGTGTTCATTTGACTCAGAGGTTGTTACGTATTTCTCTTGGGGTGTTGTCTCCTGCAGGTTGTCCACTCCATTCTGCATTTATTTCCTGTATAACTAATGGTCGACTATCTGTAGGAACTGATGCTCTGTTACGGTTATTTAGTGTAAGTAAACTTGTGGTAGCCACGGCCATAAGCCCGCCCATTTTCAAATTAAGAATGCTAGTCCACCACTCCAAAACATTCATCACGATGTAATTGTTCCTATGGTCCCTGTAGAGATTATCTCTGTCACAATTCGGTAAAACCCAACACATAAAGATGAATAAGACTTGATGGCCGTTTTGCTAAAAGTGTCATAAACTCTGGAGGCTTGTGAAATTTTAAGATGTCTTTTTCTGACATATAGTCAAGGTCATTAAACGTTAATTGCTTCCCAGTGAATTTATTTGTCTTGCCATTGGCAACTATAACCTCAATATCTCCCTTTGCGTGTGTACACTGTTCAGACATGACTTTTCAAGGAGATATAGGATTTTGACTAGTTGTCTGCGGTTTAGTCGGATTTAGTTGCTTTTCAGTTAACTTTAGTTGATTGTTAGTCTGACTGCTAGTCGTTATTGAGGCCACTATGACGTCTATCAAATCTTCACAAGACTCTCTGCTCATTTAAGAACTAAAAATGGTCTTGGAAATTGTAAACGTAAAATCAACTTAGATGACTTATTTTTTCTTTAAAAAATCTAAAATTGAATCCCTTTCATTTTTTGGAATAATGTTGTTTTAAAGCCATTTTCATTGACTCTTCATCTTTGTTAAACCTTGAAGGACTACTCTGGCCGGGCGGCGAGAGATCAAAAATCAACGTTCTGGACTACTCTCGCCGCCCGGCGAGATATTGTGCTGTCAGACTATACTTCGTTCCGCTTATTCCATGGTTTGAGTTTGCTATTTATAACCACCCGGAGGGGATTCCCCAGATCATATGCTACAAGTTTGCTATTCATTGCGACTTCGTAGCGCGATTCTGAGTGTCGATAATTATCAATTTTTTTGGGGACTACTTCGTCAAGACTTCAAAATGACAAGAAATCTGTCTGTAGAAGACGTTCTGGAGGAACTTATGGCGGACATTGATTCTGGAGATGAGGATTTTGCGGAAATACCAGACCTTGAGTTCATTATACCCCCTCCCCCCCCCCCCAGATGACTGCATTTTCAAAAACTAGACGTAAAATGCTCAAAAAAGTTCGATTACACCAAGGCTGTGGCATTGATGCTTGTTCTTCAAAAATCACTTTGAATTGATGATGTCACATAATTTTTGTCAAGTCAAAACTCTGTTAGTCCGTGAGGTTGGTAAAATCAGAGTCTTTCTATACAAGGGTCTGGTCACCGGCAACTTTCCTTTGATCACACGGCTCTCTCGGGCAATTAACTGGAGCCAGATGAAGCCCTTTAATTTTTTCTTAAATTTTGCGCAAACGTCGTAAGTCAGTTCTATCAACTTCCGATGGTGGCACGCTTTTTCACCGAAGCTCACCGAGTTTCTCCGAACCGTTCCGAATGAGGAAGACACTAACAACAAAAATGGCGGACGAGGGAGTTGTCTTTCAAGATTTTCCGGTTAATTTAGACGATATGCACGATAGTCTTGGTCAAAATGACTTTGATTATGTTTTTTCTGATACGGAATGTGTTGAAGAACATGATGAAGAGAACATTCAGCCGAAGAAGTCATCATGGAAGTGTCCAGTGTGTGAAAAAAAAAAATCAATACAATTTGATTTACATAAAAACATTTTATTACCGGGTAATACCAGAAACATAAAGTGAAGTAAAACCTGGCTGGCAACGGTTTCGACATCACCAAAATCTGGAAAGATCCATCATTTTGAATGACCAGACTTTTCTGCACAACTGGCACACTATTAGCGATCACAAAGTGCTGACAGAAAATGACAGAATCATCCCCGTTCAACCTGACCCAATCACGTGGAAGGGGGACACTATCAGCAACAGAAATAGCCTCGAAAAAAGTCGGCACTGTCAATATAACTTCAGCAGGTCGATCGTCCGGTTCTAGCCTTGTGCTCATAGTCATAACTGTGTTGCAGAAATTTTCGAGAACTGGATCTAACACGCTAACTGGATCTAACACTGACGCCTTCGGTAACCTATCATCTTTCTTGCTCTTGGGACGTGTAAACCTGGACCTTGAACCCTTTTTCTTATTCGGCATGATGGAACCAGACCTAAAGTGAAGAAGTGAAACAGCATAATTTATAACTGGTAAATAAAACAACAAAAATTACAACTGGTAAATAAAACAACAGAGTGAATAAGTTCATTTCATCAGGTGACTCAAATCAGGAATTACAATTATAAGGCCCAGGCCTACTTAAGTTAGGTTAAAAAACAAATTAACAAATACAAATACAACACAAGCTGTTGTGTTATTGTTTACAAAAGTTATCAACACATGGCATACATTGCAGGGAGCCGAGAAATAATGAGTAATGCAGGTAATGTAAACCACACACATAACACAACAGTGGATTTGAGTACTTTTGAGTATGATGCTTTGCATGACATTTTATTTCAACCTGTCATCGAACCTTTTCTAGTATCTGTCATGACCTGTGCATGAAGCCATATACATCCGGGTACTCTACACACTGAACCGCTGAATGACAGAACCAATTTGAGGAAAACGGGACCAATTTGTAATAATAATAACTCAAGATTAAAAACTTAAAAAGGTACAAGAGTTGATTATTTAGTAAGAAGACAGTTATATCTAATTAGCAAATGTACTATGATAATGAAATTTGCACGATAAACATGCTAACTGCTAACAACAACTTTTCGTCTGTCCGATAATTTTTCGTTTTCTTCAGGCGTTTTTTAGGTTTTTTTTCAGAGACTCGAATAAAACCCGCTCTAACGTCAGTTTGTTCAGTTCAATTTTAACCACACGCGATTATTAAGTTAGATCAAACCATAAAGAACAATGTGAATCTTTTAAAAAGTCAAATCAACAACGACATCATACTGAACGCCTAACAACAAAAATGTGGAAAACTGCGAGAAGAAAAAAAACTATTTGGACATTTTTCGAATCGCCGTCAAAACTACAGTCTACAAAGATGACCAATTGGTGCAAAACTAATAACATATATCGCAAATTGAAACATACCTAACTGTCCGTGAGATAAAAGTCTATCTTGATTTTAGCAACTCAAAGCGATTCTTGATATCCTTCAGGCAGTAAAAACATGTTTTTGTGAGAGAGATTGAGACGATGACTTTCCGAGTGAACCAAAATGGCGGATATGCCGTAAAAAGTTGGCTTGGGTGTACCACGTGATCCGAGAGAGCGCTGTCCCACCGCATGTCGTTCGAGACGGGCGGTGTCTTTGATGTTGAAACCAGTGACCAGACCCTTGTATAGAAAGACTCTGGTAAAATTATAACTCTGTTAGTCCTTAAAGGGTTAAAACATAGTACTAACATATGTATATTCTCCCAGAAGTCCTTCACAAAAGAGTTGTATTTTTGAACTAACACCCATTTAGTAATTCCGTAATGCCTTCCTGAAAACGCCAAGTTACAAAGTTCACTAGCCTTATTTTTACTGTCCTGCAAATTAGCACAGTCATCAATGATAAAAAGAGTATTTGAACCTTTGTAAACTTTTATTAAAACTAGAAATGTTTTATTCATGTCGTTTTTCACACAGTCAGGCTCAATAAAAATGAGGTTTCGATCTTTGATAGTCATTTTTGCATGTTTGATTGTGTTCAAAGGTTGGGAAAAACAAAACAATGTTTTCGAAATGTCCGTTGTGGTAAGTCTCCAACAAATCTAGGACGAAGTGAGTTTTTCCACAATTTGTACAACCAGAAATAATTGCATTAAAATGTTCGTCAATAAAAAATGAGGATCTCTGGATTTATTTCATATATCAAAGGGATTTATTTCATGGGATTCCATGGTATGAGACTATTGTCGTATAAGTATTCTGCAGATAAATTACCAATTGTAACCACAAAACCGAGTTTGAGAAATTCATTGCTATCTGCCTGGCTCGGATCGCCAAATTTCATTAAAAAAACCTTCTCATCACAATGCTGTAACCAATAGTAATTCCCAATAAGACAAAACTTCTGTAAAGCATATTCACAATATCTTTCTTATCTATTGTCTCCATTTATAAACCACAAAGAATTAGGTAATTAATGCAACGCACCTAATACAATGTAATTAGTGCATGACACTCAGAATTTGAGAATTTTGAGCATTTAATTGTGCGTCTGAAACAATATAGCTCTCCCACTACCATGTGAATTATTATCTTCTGTGGTTTTCAAGTCAATCCACTGCCCAAATAAGTTATTATCACCATTATACTTTTCAAAAGTTAAATTACAGTCGTGTGTCTTCTTAAGATCTTCGGACATGAACTGTTTTTTTCGCTTCCTCCCACTGATCTAGTGACCTCATTCCTTCGGGGTGGAGTTTATCGGCGATTCCTTCGATTGTAACTTTCAAATTTGAAATTCCTGGATTGTCGAATTCTTCACTTTCCCTTGCACCATCGTTATGTGTGGTTACAAATAGTAGCAAAATTCCCTTAATGGATCGTATTGGATAATTAATGTTTTCATTAATCAAAGTTGTATCTGCATCTATGCTTAGAGTCTTAAAATGATCAATCCAATCATAAAATACCGAAACCCCAGAATAGAAATTATTGAGCAATTGCCTCGCAACTCTCTCGTGTGTAACTGTTCCATATTCCAGACGGTAGTTGATAAAACTTGGAATCAGCGAAACCATGTAACCTGTGCTAAACCATGGAATCAGTCCTAAAAATGCATAAAAACATGAAATAATACCATTGGAACCTAAGGTGGTTAGGAATCAATATTTGGAGCTTATTTTAACATGATCAGATCGGAATTTGACGGTAGTTTAGAAATCAGTCACATTTCCGATTCAACAATCTATATTTTAGAACAACCCAGTCATACCTCGCCTCCAGTGTACATTACTAATCTCCCAAATATGGGCATGCACGTCACGACACGCCCACTACACACCCATAACATGGACCAATCAGCGCTCCGCTTACTACGCCACCACACAGGGCCTATTTGAACTACGGAGCGGTGTGATCATACAGGGTGATACAGAGAAGATTGACTACATCATGCAGTACCGGTTGGCACTTATCCGCACATCATCTTAAACATGACAAGAAACGTATAAGAAGATTTATAACCGAAGGTTTTAGCCGGGTTTGGAGATGAAAAATGAGAACAAATTCCGTCACGGTGAGCGATTTCGTACATTTTCATGTACACATCGAGGGATGTAGAGATATTTTCGTGATGTCACCAGTTCTAAGCGGACACATTTTTTCAGTGATTCCCGTGTACATGTTTGTCCTACCTACCAAGCTTAATCAGAGCATTATATTATACAAAATGATTCTTCTAATAAAAACGTTTTATTTTAGTATATGGAATACAAAACAATCACAAAACCTTTCTTTTGCTTTCATTGAAAAGAAATCATTAGATATTTGCAATTGCGGCCCGTCATGAATATAAGTTTATTTTTTAACGACAACAACGGGTAGGTGTAAACTATGGACGAAAGTGTGGACGAAAGTGTGGACGAAAGTGTGGACAGCGGCCCTCTAAGTTTGGTGGGCTGGCATTTCTTTGTCTTTCAATATATTTAAAAGAAATTGCAGTAATTGCAGTAATTGCAGAAATTGCAAGATGGCGTCCACACGTTCGTCCACAGTTTACACCTTCCCGTATGATGTACCCAGAGCCGCCATCTTGGATCAAAGAAAATGGCTCTGAGCAGCTGAGAGAGGGCCAACTATTTTGGCCTACAACTGAATGATATTGTCAATGTCATTCAAATAAAAGTAGTTTTTGTGAAAGAATATTATTTGGACTAGTTAGAAATATCACAGTTTCAACAAATTATTTGATAATTAGTCCACATTTGGACACTAGACCTCGCATTTCCCCGTCCACAAAGTCAAAGGCCACTTCGAAAACCTTCAAAAACGCCCGTCCACTCATTGATCAAAATCACCCATCAAAATTTTTTTTTTTCTTTTTTTCTTTCGCTGACCCATTAAAAAGATTATAATGCATAATATACTGCAATTTCTTTTAAATATATTGAAAGACAAAGAAATGCCAGCCCACCAAACTTAGAGGGCCGCTGTCCACACTTTCGTCCACACTTTCGTCCACAGTTTACACCTACCCGACAACAACGTATTTTAAATGCATTCCATGATGACGTCATCCTCCACAAAAAGGTGGTTTCTGGAACTACTGGCAAATTGCTATCAATAAAGTAAGCTGGGACGAGACTGGCAGTTGGAAGGGTATAAATTGTGGAAGGAACGCACCCGATTTCACGAGGTACTTGCACAGTGATTCCACGGTTTAGTACTGACTATTCCATGGTTTAGCACAGGTTACATGGTTTCACTGATTCCAAGTTTTATCAACTACCATTCCAGACAGATATTTTTCAATTGATAGTTCATATTCGCAGTTGTGGTTGTTGTATAGACTCCCTACGGTAAGCCATAAAGCTAGAAACATTAAAATATTGTATGATTTTAACATGGGGTGTTGCATCTTCTTTGCACAGCAATAGAAACAGCTGCATTTACAAACCTATTCATTCTCCTTTGCGATAATTAAGTTAAAGAATTCGTCCTAATGGCAAGACAAATGATTTGGATATTACCTCAAAACAATATGATACGATTGTGTCTCGGAAGTCCACAAAACCCTTCATCTCATGTGTAAAAGTATTTATTTGACTGAAAGGACAGGAATTGTCCAGTATTCTGCAGGCTTGATTGGATCCATGTTTGAATATCATCAAACAAGTGTTGCTCAGATTATGCTCTGTGGAATGCTTCTCGTTGGTGAACTCCCACAGGATTAGAAACTTGTAGGACATGTATGAGGTTGGAGTCAATTCGGGGAGTAAATAGTGATATTTCAGCTGATGCAATGAAAAAAGAGAATGATGTAATATTTTGGGACTCCCTGCAGAGTTTTGAAGGAAAATTCTCAGAATAGTATCAGTCGTGGACACAGTTTGTAATTGAAAGAATACATGTCTCAGGAGTATTGGAAAGACAATGCAATGAGGTAGGACACTTTGATTTATCAATAATGTTATTGTGGCTCTGACATACCATGTGCTCTTGTTTACAATTCGGGCTAAAGAACACACTAATTGGCTTGGTACTGTAATGCCAGAGTGCCACGCTTATTCTGGGGAAAACCAGTTGTTTCTGTCGTCATGGCGACGTTCGCCCACATTTGGAAGCGATTCTTCCGGAAGATAATTTATGTAAGTAAACTGTGCAGACGCACTTCTATTTTCTTTGTTAACTACGGTTTGAAATTGAGTATAGTTATGGAAACTTGTTGGAGATATGTATTTGTATCCTCTGATTAGGTTTTGGTATAATGTATAAGTATTTCCGTCGTCGTACTTTCTTGTTGCGCGGTTTCTACGTGTATATTTCACTGTGTATTCTCGCCGAAATTCGGCCTTTTGCCCCGTCTTCCGTCGATGATTACGACCTTCCTCATTCAGCTCTTTCTAAACTAAGCATCAGGTTTGATTCGTGTTGCAATGCAGAATCAAACCTGTGTGTTCATTTCATATTTCCCTGTCTTTGTAGTTTAAACATCGGTTTTCTGAATCATATTTTACGGCTGTTCGTCACCTCGCATAAATGTTTATATTTTGTCGTAATGTCGCGCCATCTGTTGTGCTCGCGTCCTGATTGGCCGAGGCGCAGGTGACGTTGGTTTGTTTGTAAATTGTAGCACGTGTAGTACGTACGGGAGAGTTGTAAATGGTTCGCCGTGTATGCAGGATCGCATCAGGAGGCAGTTTATGTGAACAAAGTTATTATATTCAGACATTTGCGTTTATTAAGTTAATCTACGTTTTAGAGGGGTTCTTGTAGAGACCCGCCCACAGAAGAAGAATCGGTTAGATATGACAGTACTGAAGTGGCGGACCATAGGATAATTGTATGCATTTTCTAACTAACGATTTTCTTCAAAAGTGTTTTGATTCTCATGAATGTCCAATTTTGTTTAAGGTATTAAAGGACTGAAACTGTTTATAGTTCATTCATGTATATGATGTGCAAATATCATGAGCATATATGCATCAATTATCTAGATACTCGGGATAGAAGTATTTTTTTTGGTTTCTGCTCTGAACTGGTTTGAATCTGCCACCGTATTGTTCCGATTGTTTGAGGGGGGGGGGGGCCTTTTATACCCTAACTTCCTCTTTAAGATCATTTATTGTGGATGGAATACACCCTCATACTTATTAATCTCAATTGTGTACTATCAGTATTATGTTTTATTAGTAAATACAAATCTAAGGGATCCCATTCTGCTTTATGGTATCTTAGGTGAGAAAAGACGTAGTATTCTTTTCCATCACAAGTAGTGGATTTCTAGGTGATCTTACTGTCTTCCGTCAAGTGTCTCTCATCATTCATTCATTTTGTCATGTGCATATTACAACAGGCATGGTAACTAAGACTCTTCAGTCACGATCAATCTAGTTCAATTCAGTACATTTTGTAACGGATTAATAAAGCTTGGGTATGTTAATTTGGGTTGTTTCTGGCATGAGATCGTTGGGAGCCATTGTGTATATATCTCGTGCAAGTTTTAGACCATTCTGGTTTCCACACTTTCCACTGTACACTGTAAAAAGTGAGACACTATCGGAACACCGGCTCAACATTAGATTGAACATTTCCTCGCGTTCTCTCGTGTGCTTAACGTGTTCTCGTGATTTATATATGTTCTAGTTCTGTTCGAGAGAAAATTGTCTGTGCCACATGTGTTTCCCGCGTGTTCAAAAATTGTCTTTCCAAACCGGCAACAGTTAAGTAACGTTACCGTTATTTTTTTTGGTTTCTGCTCTGAACTGGTTTGAATCTGCCACCGTATTGTTCCGATTGTTTGAGGGGGGGGGGCCTTTTATACCCTAACTTCCTCTTTAAGATCATTTATTGTGGATGGAATACACCCTCATACTTATTAATCTCAATTGTGTACTATCAGTATTATGTTTTATTAGTAAATACAAATCTAAGGGATCCCATTCTGCTTTATGGTATCTTAGGTGAGAAAAGACGTAGTATTCTTTTCCATCACAAGTAGTGGATTTCTAGGTGATCTTACTGTCTTCCATCAAGTGTCTCTCATCATTCATTCATTTTGTCATGTGCATATTACAACAGGCATGGTAACTAAGACTCTTCAGTCACGATCAATCTAGTTCAATTCAGTACATTTTGTAACGGATTAATAAAGCTTGGGTATGTTAATTTGGGTTGTTTCTGGCATGAGATCGTTGGGAGCCATTGTGTATATATCTCGTGCAAGTTTTAGACCATTCTGGTTTCCACACTTTCCACTGTACACTGTAAAAAGTGAGACACTATCGGAACACCGGCTCAACATTAGATTGAACATTTCCTCGCGTTCTCTCGTGTGCTTAACGTGTTCTCGTGATTTATATATGTTCTAGTTCTGTTCGAGAGAAAATTGTCTGTGCCACATGTGTTTCCCGCGTGTTCAAAAATTGTCTTTCTAAACCGGCAACAGTTAAGTAACGTTACCAGAACACCTGCGGAGAATGATGAACGGGATAGGCGCAGCGCGGAACACCCACTAAACGGCCGCCGTGTCTCGGGAGTGTTCTGTATCCGTGATGCATCATGAAGCGTTCCAAATCTAGTCAAGGTCAGTCGACACGCGTCTCTGCCAGCAAAAAGGTATAAGCTCGTGTGGCCCTCAAATCCTCTAAATTCACCCGATTTCCCGATTTAATGAAGATGTCTCCAGTTGGTAACTGCGGAGAGTATGATGCATAGGTCCTTTTGACATTCTCGGTTGCCCACATCGCACTCGCACCTTTTGGCAATCGTGGCCTAAAAAAACTGGCATGCCCGGTCACTGTGACAACTGACATTAGGACTATCGGTATACATGACATACAACATGTACAAAGGCCACCATGCATTGTGGTGTGTATGATTGAGGCTGCGCGCTGCTCGTGCATGGGCACGCGCCCCAGTAGACTATAGGCCTATGTCATTGTCTTGTCATACACCCAGTACCGGTATGTCAAACAGCAGCTGTTCATTATTTGTGTATTTAAATCGGTCTACTGATTCATTTTTCCTCTTCCAGATTGATTAGGCTTAAAATTCTATTCTGTAAAATTAGAAATGCAAATTATTTTAACGCAGCAGGCATTATTCCAATCTGTTTTTCAATAAATGAAAATGAAATGGCGTTGAATAAGGGAGTAATTGTCTTCTTATCTGAGCAGGTTGGACAGTACAATGAAACCATTGAAAAGTGTAGAGAACTGGGTATCGAAGTGAACAGAACAGAGACAACAATTGGAAGCCAGGGAATAATAGTTAACAGCTTCACAGCACTTTGCATCATTATTATGTTTTGCTTAACGCAGAAATTCACGTTTAGCATCATTTGGATTTAGTATCATTGCCTTAGGTGGGTGACTTCAATCTGTCTGGTTCATTGCTTTTTTGTAGATCAGAAATATCATAGCCGGAATTAGTATCCGTCATGGGTGACAAAATCGAATGTTCTCTTTGTAACTTTTTTGCGTACTCCCCAAAGGCTTTGGAAACTCACATCATTCATTCCCACAAGAACAGTAAGCATTTCAGCATTTCCTGCTTCTTGTGTGGAGCTACATTTACAATATATAATTCATACATTAAGCATAGAACCCGGTGGCACCCAACCACTGTCTGTGGTGACAGTAATAATAGCAATGAAAATTTGCAACCTTCTAGCAGTTTAGATGACAATAATAACGTGGGCCAAGAAAGTGGTGAGCCTGTAGAAAACCACGAAAATGAATGCTTAGATGACGATATTGGCCGAGAAAGTGGAGAGCCTGTAGAAAACCATGAAATGGAATGGGAAACAGCTGTGATTACTGCACAATCAGTTCCATTATCGAAACTTGCTGCAGCTAAATATTCACTCCATTTAAGGGAGTGTCATGGCATTTCCCAACATGGTATGGAAGATATAGTACAAAATACACCATTGTTCCTTTCTGCTCTTACAACTGATATGCAGCAAAGAATCGTTCAAGAAATCCCAGATCTCACACCTGAACAAAAGGAAAAAAATCAAGAGCAAATGCTCATTAGAAGGGATTTTCTCTGGCCTAGAAACTAGATGGAAACAGGACAAATTATTTGAAGACCACATTGGATTAATTAGACCAAACCGTGTGAAAATTGGCACTAAAATTGTCAGGAAAAAAATGGGTAAAAAGATAAGACATTGCACCATTCCAGTGTTTGGCTACTTTGTTCCATTTCTTGCAAATCTCCAGTCATTATTGTCTTTGCCAGAAGTCTTTGAAGAAGTTAAAAAAAGCCCTCACCAATATCAAGATGACTTAATGCATGATGTATCATATGGTACATACTATTCTGAGCACCCTTTGTTCTCTAAGTTTCCAAATGCCCTTGCATTCTCATTTTACAATGATGATCTGGAAATTTCAAATCCGATTGGGGCACATGCTAAAAAGCACAAAGTCACGGTATTCTATTGTGTATTATGCAACATGAGGCCCGAGTTGAGGTCGAAATTGACATGCATTCAATTGATAGATGTGGTTAAGCGAACAGATTTGAAAAGATGTGGTGTCAAAACCTCCATGGAGAAGTTGCTTGCAAACTTCTTACAAGAAATGAATACTCTCTACCATGGATATGAATTCAATCTCCCTCAAGGACTGTATTTCAACAGGAAAGGCCTACTATTTTACACTGGGGACACACTGGCTGCCCAGGAAATAGGTGACTTCAAAGAGGGTGTTGGGAATGCTCAAAGCCTATGCCGCTCATGTAATGTTATGAAAGATGATATGCAAAATGCATTTGTGGATTGGGATTTTCTTGAAAGGGATTACATTGAACACAAACAGAGATGCGATGCTCTTGAAAATGCCACCACATATCTTGAGAGACGAGAATTGTCTAAGAACTGTGGCATCAATCATATGAGCATTCTTGCACATATCACCGACTTCTCCGTTACTAAGTGCTTGCTTCATGATATAATGCATGTTCTCCTTGAGGGAGTCTGTAAACTGGAGACCAAGCTTCTTCTTCAGGAGTTGGTTAAGAAGGATATAATTACCATCGCAGGTCTCAATAGTATTATTATCAACTATTCCGTCTTTCTTTCTGAAGAAGAATCCCGAGATCGGCCACAACTCATAGACCCTAAGCAAATGAAAACAATTGATAGTAATTTACGCCAGACAGCACAAGAGATGAAGAATTTAATGATTCATCTTCCTTTCATGATTGGGCACCTCATTAAAAGCAGTTGTCCATATTGGATGAATTGGCTCAGATTGCAGTCTATTGTCATTTTATCCCTGTCATCAGTCACTTGTGAGAGTACGGTCCACCAGCTCCAAACCCTGGTAGCTGTCCATAACGAGAGTTTTATAGTTCTCTACCCTCATTCTTCATATATTCCAAAGCTCCACTATCTCGTCCATCTCCCGAGTCAAATATGAGGTTTGGTGGACTTCGCCTTAGCTGGTGCATGCGGTACGAAGCAAAAAATGGTTATTTCAAAGGTCTAAAGTGGAAAAACTTCAAGAATGTCCCCAAGACCATGGCTGTTAGACATCAACTAAATATCTGTTATGCTCAACAGTCGAGGGAAATGTTTGAATTATTTGGATCATAATGTTGAAGTTTCAGAAGGGGTTATCACCTCCAATTTTCCATTTCAAGCTGACATTCATAGTCAGTACATGGCTCTCATTGAGACGAGTGAGCAACACTGGCCAGTGAAGTACTTCTCTCTAGGAAAATTGTGATCCATGGACATATCTACAAGCCAGGTGTAGTTCTTGTACATAGCATGGATATGTATAACTGTCCACAATTTATGCAAATAAGACATCTTGTAATCTACAACCAGGTTCACTTCTTTGTAGCAGAACTGCTAGAACTATCTTCTTACAATGATCACTATGGATCATTTGCAGTTACTTCAGGGACTACAAGTGCTGTAGGTCTTATGAAAGGCCTCAATTATCCGTGGCCATTGCCAGTGAATAATGTGAATGGAATCCTACATGTTGTTATGTGTCATACTGGAGTTGTAACTTTGTTCTAGGCCATACTTGCATTAGGTACTGTGTCCCTGTATGATACGAAAAGGGGGCACAAAACGAGTCGAATCATCTGAATGAATAAATGACCACTCGCCAAATGAGAAATTATTAGCAGAATCCACCATGTCGCAAGATTTGCATTCATTTACAGTTAATCAGAATGGCCTTAATGAAAGTCCGCAGTCCCACGATTGATAGAAAAAAAGTCATGATTTGTGCATCGTCACTCAAGGAACTGGGGCCTTATTCATGAAGCCTTCGTAAAATTGTTACTAATAACGATTTACGTGGCTCGTAGTAAGACTTTAGTAACTGCCAAGTAAGACACTACGTCTTATTCACAAAGCATTATCATCGATTTATTACCGTATTACTTATTAAACCCTTCGTAGGGAAATATTATCAGGTACGCACTTGAGGTGATCTGTATAGAATTGTTACGTAATCCACTTGAGCTCACCTCATTGACTGTTTGTAATAGGGGCATCGAGTATTTATACAGTAATTGGACGTGCTTACCATCATTTGATGGATATTCGCCACCCTGACAACATCATGGAGAAAACCAATAAGAAGAGGAAGACCATTGTCCCACCACCCGAGGAAGGAAAGAAGACCGTTGTCCCACCACCCGAGGAAGGAAAGAGGAAACGGGGTGTGAATTTTTCCCCAAATGAAATTATAAAGTTAGTTGATCTCGTGGAATCGAAGTGGTCCGTGATCAGCAGCAAGTTTTCGGATGTCATTACGCTGAAGCGGAAGTCCGACACGTGGAAAGAAATAACCCTTAAGATCAACAGTGTGGCAAGCGTCCGGAGAACGACCGAAGCAGTTCACCATAAATGGCATGACCTGAAATAGAAGGCAAAACAGAAGGCTGCAAAAATCAATGTACTGACCAAGCGGACCGGGAACAAACCCCTTGGCGATGATGTGTCCGAGTTGACGCAACTCGAGCAAAGGATCGTAGGCCTAATCGGTGTCGAAATGATACAAGGAATCGCTACTGGTATGGACACAGAAGAGCTGGACCTACCTGAAGATGACATGAACCAGCAATACCCGTTTTCCCCGTCTGTCACAGAAGCCGATGATGACGAAATTTCTTATTTCGATCAGAATGCGTCACTCTCACTTCAAAAATCGAAGGTAGGTTGGTAGTCTGCGGGCGCTCCAGTTTCCTGCATTACATTTCGCCCGATTTGTCTACAGATTCAAAAGTGCCATCTTAGGCGCTTGGCTCTTGACGAGATATTTCATCCTTACATAGCATTCAATACTTAATTCTATCAAATGTATTTTCCAGAGAATTCGTAAGGTTACAGCAACCGTCACGCGCCCGAACGATAGCAGCTCAGAAGATGACACCCGATCCCCTTCGCCGCCGCCAAGTCCTGTCCGACAACCCAAGAGCTGTCGTCCCACTGCTGGCTCTTCCAAGGCGTCTTCAACTGGTTTGTCTGTCGCAGCAAAGAAGTCATTGCATACATTCCATACCGTTGAATTGCGGAAATCACCCGAGGGAAATAGGTTTTTGATTACTGGAGGCATAAGCAGTGATAAGGGAAGATCGCAACTTTCCAGGTGGCTGCACAACGATCTGTGCAATGCTTTTTCTCATTTGCTTGTGTCGTTATTAGGAAAGAAAACGTATCTCCTGACGTGCCCGTTTCAGTACTGGCCTTCTATATGAGAAGGAAGTAAATAACAACTAAAGACATACTAAGACCTCACTCATGTTTAATGGCTTTTTGCATTTAAGTCTATCAAATGTATTTTCCAGAGAATTCGTAAGGTTACAGCAACCATCACGCGCCCGAACGATAGCAGCTCAGAAGATGACACCCGATCCCCTTCACCGCCGCCAAGTCCTGCCCGACAACCCAAGAGCTGTCGTCCCACTGCTGGCTCTTCCAAGGCGTCTTCAACTGGTTTGTCTCTCGCAGATAAGAAGCTTTCACATGCCGTTGAACTAATTGATGTGGAGAAGGAACGGGTCAAAATCGAGAGCAAGCGACTTGACGTGGAAGAACAACGGCTTCATCTGGAAGAAACAAAGGTTCATCTCGCAAAAAAAGGCAGTATGGCTATTGGAGGTACTAGTGGATGCTGTTACGGAAACCAGCGAATCCCAGAAAACTGGCTCAAAACCAAAGGAGTACAAGTCCAGGTCATCGGCATTCTCTGTACTTGAAAAAATGGCCAAAGGAGAGTGACCTACATATATCACGCAATTTTAAAGTGATGTTGTTGCTGTATAACTGCTACATTGTTTGTTAGATAGATAGTGAAGTAAGGAATAACTGATAAGATTGTGCTTTCATCAAAATCGTGTTGGTTGTTGGTATGAATTTATACCTTGATCACAGTACATTGTTCTGTACAAACATGATGTTTATTTGTTGATGAAAGAAGATCGTTGGAATTGTAGTTTGGCAGTCTCGCCAGTAATCAAATGCTCTACAACCTTACTGTTTATCGTTGTTGATTGTAACATGATGTTGAAAACGTCTCTTGTTACATGTACCACCATTTTGGTTGTACACATCAATTAAAATGTTTGGGTTAATTGGAAATAAAGTTCTGTTTTAAATACATACTACATATTCCTGAAATGCTGATCTATCAAGCGTGCCCTTTCTCCAACACCTCTTTCTTCGACATCGACATCGAGGATTGGTCTATTGTTGACGTCATCATCGGGATTATCCACATTGGCTGGTGGGTCGTTTGGGACAGGGAGGCCGTGGTTTTCACAGATGTTATGTAGCACAGATGTTGCAATGATCACCGAGCAACACTTCTCGGGGCTTAATCGAAGAGTTCCACCTGCAAAAAAGGCATCTTATTAAAGAAATGAGAATGGGGAAAGTCAGTCGAAATCGAAATGGAACTTGTACTGCAAAGCAGTCTATGCAGCAATGTTATGGGGTGAAATGCTGCAGCACTGTCTGAGAATGGCTATAATAGCCATTTGCAGACAGGTGCTGTCGGTGTCTAGAAACTGGCGATCTCTCCTGATTCACCAATAAGGACATAATTTACCTTCTTTGTGCAAGCACCTCCATCGGTTTTTCCATCTTCCAAAGGTTCGTTCAATGATATTTCGTACTCGCCTGTGGTGAACGTTGTATTGTCTGTCCGCTGCATCTGCTGGGCGGGAGACTGGGGTCATGAGACAGGGTCTAAGTGGGTAGGCACTGTCACCGAGCAAGTATCCTCCATCATTCAGGCCGCGTTCCATCTTCACCTTTAAATTGCAGTTGGACCAGATAAACGCATCATGGGTGGCACCTGGCCATCGGGCTACTATATTTGAAAATTTCAAATCATAAGTACAAATCCCCTGCACATTAATGGCATGCCACTGTTTCCTGCACACGTATGCATTCTCGTTTACGGATGGACATTTGATCGGAATAAGGGATCCATCTACGCAGCCAATAACGTTCGGAATCCGATGGCGTTCTGTATAAAATCCTTCCTTCTGACGTTCTTGCTCAGCAGCTGTTCGAGGAAATGTTATGAAATGTTTTGCTTTACCCTGCAAAGCAGTTGCAACTCTGGTAATAATCCTTGATATCGTAGGTTGACTCAAGCCATTTGACATGTCTCCATTGTCCAACTGCAAACTGCCAGTAGCAAAATATCTAAGCGCAACGCAAACTTGGAGAGTTGCTGGAACGGCGTGCGAGCGCAGCGTATACGGGGCAATGTCATCCTGCAACAGGTCGATAACTTCGAGAAGGACCGGCCGAGTCATCCGGTATCGTCTGTACAAATCTACGTCATCATAGACGTCAAGCGGTTGTAGACGATCTCTAAACACACGCTGCCGTCGTAAAGCCCGCCTTGCTTCCAAATTTTCCAACACAATCAACGCCGCAGCCATGCTCCTTGTGTAAAAATGTGTCCAACTATCTAAGCATGGACTGATAACACGCTAAGAAGCCCGAACACCTCACGTAACACTAGTAACGACTTGCGAAATAGATTGAAGTTACGGGTGCTTCGTGAATACCGCGTAATTCGCTAATAACGACCTAGTAATACGTAAGTGCTTACTAGGCCCTAAGAAGGCTTCATGAATAAGGCCCCTGATTTCTAAAGGTGCAGTAAATTTTTGTTCAGTTTTTGACAATTTACAATTAATCAGGCCATGAAGAAGAACTTTGATGTCGATCTTTGTTATTGAACCAGTACCTAAGGATGATAAATGAATTTCTATTAATTGCCTTTGACAGTCACCCCTTATAAAAATCCATCAACAGTACACTACTGAACACTACTGAATACTGCAGAGAACTATCGTTTTACTACTGGGCTTAAAAAATTCTACAATGCCACTGGTCTTCTCAGTAGTAAACTACTTGGTAGTAAATCTGCTTAGTAGTATACTACTCAACTGACAGATTTACAACTTAGTAGTACATTTTAGCTCAGTAGTAATAAAGTACCTAGTGGATCTACTCTGTAGTATACTACTGAAGTGAAGAAAAATGGTGGCTGGTTGTTTGTGCTTCATGCGGTAGTCGCACTGGGACGCTGGGACCTTCTGCTTTTATGTGTTAAGTTCAGCTTTAATATGGAAAACTGGAGTTCGACAAAATTGATTGAGATGAAGTAAAGTTGGCGGTATCACTCGTACGATAATTTGAATAGGGATACTGAAATGTTTCAGGGAAGAAGAAGTTAGCGATACCCATGGAAGACGCTGTCACAGTTGTGGCTGATGGAGATGGCTATGAAGTTGATGACGATGAGGTCTTGAAGGAGCTTGTGCGGATGTCGAAGACGGATTTCCAGTTTCTTCGTTCTGGAGAAGAATGGCAATCTACCCAGCCCATGATTACCTATAATATTAGGTTACCCATAATGATTCTATTGATGAGAGAAAAACGAAACTGAGTGTACAGACAATAAGTTGCTAAAGATTAAAAAATATATTCTTGAAAATTTCTTTGCATGGTCCATGTGGTTTGTTTCTAAAATCACAGCCCAGGAATATATAAATTCTATAATCCAGACATCTTAGAAATATAATGGATGCTGTATATTTGTTTTGTGGCTGTATGAAATAATTCAAACATCACTGTGAAGAATCATTGTTTTTGCGAATTAAGGTCAACGTGGAATTTATATGCAAGCGAGTTTAAAATGACCCATCAACACACACAGTTACATATTTCATTAACTTAATCCAATGAATTCCTATTAGGAGTTATATAATCAAGCTGCTGGATGAAACGATGGGCCCAAAGATGAAAGTGGTAAAATCATCACATTTAAAGTAATCCTAAATCCTTATAATCATGTGTGATAGTAGAGACATGTCTTGAGCAGCATGGAGATATTGCTTCAGTAATTTTCATTGAATAGAATGTTAATGTGTTCAACTCAATCATTCTTTCAGTCCCACTAATGACGACGCCTACTCAATTATCAGAGTCTACTGACAGTTTATCTTCAGAACTTGACAATGTTGATGCATCAGATGCCGATACTCTTATTCTATCAAGTGATGCAGATCTGGACTCCTCAACTATCGTTACTGAAAAAGAACCCATGCCAAGTATTTCTGAAGAAATGGAAAATTCTCTTTCGGATTTGATTATTTTCCACCACAAACTTCATTCAAGGTGAGTGTGAATTAGTATCCCTATCTCAATGGACCCATGGAGGTGGGGATATAATACTAGAATGTTTTCCTGCTAAGACAAAAATGGCACCAATCTGAATCCACAGTTACAGAATGTTTGTACATGTAGTAAGCAGGAGGACAAGTGAGCCAGTTTGGTGTAAAATGACAGACGATATGAGGATACTTGGGTCAGCTCAAGCTGGGTTTTCTTCATTTTCCATGGAAGTGATGTGTAATTGGAGCTTAATACCTTAGGTAGTGCAGTTTCATCCAGGATTGTCCGAGTCACCCTATGGGCAACCCCTTTCATTACCATATGCCAGTAGTTCTTAACTTGTGAGTTATGGATGAAATGTGCACTTGTTCATATTGAACATGTTTTACTTTTAAAGGTTCCTGAACTTGATGAATACCTCAAGGTTCATCTCCGAGAGTCGAGGTCTGCTGCATTAATTGTTCAACCTAAGGTAATTGAACAGGTAGCATATGGATTGCTGCGACAGTCAAATAACATAACATCATCTGACTACAATCAAGTGTGCCAGGAGCTTTTTACAAAGTTCCCAAACCTAGACTCTTCATTATCTGGAGAAAGCACCATTGAAAGGAAAGGTAAGAAACAAAAGCGGAATCACCCCTGGGTAAGAAAACCCCCAATTGATTTGTTGTCCAATATCAAATGGGTCTATACGTGGTTAGGCTCATGGTTGATTCATTTGGCCTTTGGTTCTGGCTATCACTAGCATTTTTTTTCATGTAAATGAAATATATGTCAGTTTATTACACAATTGGTTAAATTCAGGATTTTGCTTTGGAATCCCCAAGGACAATCACTTGGGCCACATCTGTTGTCAAATCAACAATCCTTGCTGTCCTCAGAAGTTTACATACTTCCAACATTCTAAACTAAAATTTTCATGGATTCACAGATTCAATTTTTCTTGCATGTCTCAAAGGTTGATATGGCCCACACTGCCAATTGATGCATTGTACAATTTGGGTGCTTAAGGATTTAGGACTGCCATGGGTTTTAAACCTTGCCAACTGATTTTAAAAGGCTTGATTCCTGGGCTTGATTTTACAAATTAAGGAGATGAACACAAATAAGATCTCCAAGATTAACCTAGGTAAGTCCAAATTACTTTCAATTGTTCTTAGTTTGCCTTCAACTTCATTTCAGGATGAATTCAAATCATCATTAGGTCAGAAAGTTCGACATATACGATTGAAACAGAAGGCTAAGGCGGAGGGGTTTAGCAAGCACATAGCCATGTCCACAGTCTGTTTAAAAAGGTCATCCCCAATGAAAGCGACTAAAGGTAAGATAACTTATTTTTCTGGTATCACAGGCTTTAGCATTTTTAGGAATACAATGACAACATTAGAATGCTACATGTACTGTTTGTAGAAATACATGAATTGTGCTTAAATGCCTCAATTTACAATCGAATACAAATATCATTATTTACCAGGGCAATGTCCATTTATGTTAAGCAAAGTAATTTTTTCTCAGCATAACTGGTAGCGAATAAGAAGCCATTTAATTTCAGGCAAGACATTAGAATTCTGCATGCCAGATGATGATTTTTGCCAAACAGATGTTAACGGAAGAGTTTATTATGACATAATTTGGGGCGGGATAATGTGTTTGGTGTTTTTTGCAGCACAAGAGGACGATGAATCAACAGTCCATGAGAATCTACTTGAGGAACTGAAGAAGGTATGCTACGAACGAGCCAAAGTTTCATCTCTGATGGACCGTTGCAGATCATTTAGGGAAGGAGTGATCAAGAAGTCTGGTGATGTTAAAGCAATATTGGAAATCTACCCTTGCCTGAAAGACCCATACTTTGTAAGTATAACCTAGAGCACATTACACATCTGCCTATAAGTATATTCCACCTTTTATTGGACAGTGTAGGAATCCATGACCAATTTGAATTGGAGACTTTTGGTCACTTTTGGAGACAGAAATGAGGTCATTAAAATCTTGCACTGCTGCTGAATAAAATAAACTGCTATTTGCCTTGTACTGTTTCAGATTTGATTATTGTTCAATAGAACATGCCAAATTGATTTGCCTTGATGGTGATTTGAATAAGAGTGGCTGTCACCAAACTATATAGACAGATGATCAGTAAATTGCATACCCACAGTAAATTGTACAGCTAGCATTAACAAGCTAGAAATACTTATAATTTTGAAATTATGATATCACTTTTCATATTTCAGCTAAAGAACGAAATACTTAGGGCTCTTGGGAAAGAGGAACAAGAATCGGAAGATGTAAAGACAGGTGTCACTGCCAGGTTTGCCCATATCAAATAATTTTTGAAGAAGAGATTGGCGAAAATGGTATGTTGACTGACCCGTTTCTGTGAATCTTTTGTAGTCTGTGTAATATTATGCCAATCTAAACCAGGGGCCAAGGGAATCCGTAGATTCTCAATCAGCACCCGACACCTATTGGAAACTTTATAGTGAGCCTGAATTGCTGGTTCTTGAGACCGAGATGCTGCATATAGTGACACTGTAACCTGAGGATTGCATTAATCAATACCCTAGTTCCACTAGAAATCAGTACCCTCTGGGGTAAATTGTTGAATATCGTGGACATTTAATGGCTAATCATCATTATTTTTATCATGTTTTTAGTTATTAACATGGATTGACGGAATGTAATCAGTGCTGACCTTTGGTTGTTTTCAGGATGGCGATGTAGACACAATTACCTTTGTTTCAAAGAAAACCATGTTTTCAGCAAAGGAACATAGATATGTGATTTCCTGCATCCAGGTAAGTTGCATTGCACATGTCATAATAATTGTTGCCAGAATTAGTCTAATGTTGGGTATATATTATTGGTAACAGAATTATGGTTGCCACGCAAGGTCAATGTAATTTACGATATTATCAATGCTATTGACATGATTTTCATTATTTTGATTGCCCAAAGTTCAATATCATCTTGACGTTGGTGATATATATATGCTCTGTGACCTTGGAAAGAGGGCCAAATCAAAAAATTGTGTGATAAATTGGTATCTCCGCGAGATACACATATGATAAAAAATTGACAAATATCGGGTCAATAATAAGGGAGTAATTGCATTTTTGTGTGTTTTGTGTTAAACCGCATTAGCTATAGCTTCATATTAACAGAGATGATGTTGTCCATGGGCGATTCTCTCCTTTGTGTCCATGGTCACCAGGTGAGCACATGGTCCATGGACCATTTCATTCTTGTTTTGATTGCTCAATGGTGGATGTTTCTAGATTCCATGTGTATTAATTGCCCTTAGGCCTAATATTTTAATGAAAGCAGACCATGTAATACATGAATTGAAGCACTATGAAATATTGTATATTACTTTTATTATTATTATTATTATTATTATTATTATTATTCCAGGCCTCTGACTTCGGTGATGCATATGTGGCTGGGAACAAGCTCAAGGCTCCAAAGTTGGTGGTTGTCACTGGTAATCAGCCTGCTAACCAATATTTCATCCGATGGAGAACACCATTCTGGACACAAGCTCAGTCGGTGTCCCTGAGGCTCTTCTATTCTTATTGGGACTGTACTACGTGATGGATGTACAGTATCCAAAATGCTTTTCACCTGTGTTGGGATTTTCCAGGTTCATGCCCTACATAAAGATGAAACATTTTTCAAAGGAGCACGCTACACCAAATTTCAGCAACTTGTGGGTGATGAACTATGATTTCATCGTGAAATGATTTTGACTCCGGGCTAGAATCTTGACAGGTCAACATGACTCAGGCACAGGACTGTTGGACTCCAACAGAAAACCAAAAATAGTTCTTATCTATTTTTGATAAAACTGATTTGACCATGTATGTTCTCGCATATTGCTATTCCTGGTTGTAATTCAATCTCAGGTCATGTGACTGTGGAAACTGCTAGTATTTGTGTTTCTGACATTTATGATTTATAAAGCCTGAGATGATTCAGGCACTGGACTGAAGGACTTTTAAACATAAAACTGATTTTGCTATGTTCTGACATTGGGTGATTTTAAAGTTGGTGTGACCCTGGTGTTCCGTGTTAGTGTCAAGTGTTGGTGTTAATTTCAGCCCTTTTACACCAGTATTAATGTAACACTAACACCAATGTTAGTGTAACATTAACACTGTTCACACTAACACAACTCCACCATTCCCCTGAACTACTGAGTCCTGGAATCCACATTCTAGCTTACATTCTGAATTACCAACTCGCACTGCCAAACTCGCTTTGTTTATGTAAGTATCTTCATTTTTTCTCTTTGCACATGGGCAAAAAGTTTCTTAACACCAGCTTTAAAGTCTTCTTGGTGTTAACGCTTAGAGGTTAGTGTTAGAGCTGTGGAAAGCCCTGTACAAATAATTGAGTTTAAACACCCAGTTGAAATTAACACCAGTGTTAAACGTTCTGGTTGGTGTAAGTGTAACACTCCCTAACACTGACTGTAAACTGAGATAACACTAACACCAATCATTTTATTTATGGTGTCCCAGATAATTCATTAACAGGTTATGTAACAATCAAATAAGACAAAGGATAATTTTTGCCACCCTAGAACTCAATTTCGCTTGGTGAGACAGGCAAAATATTTGATACAGAATTTGACTTACTCCCTTATGAAGGTCACCCGAGCCTTAGATTTCCGTATTTTGCAACAGAAGTAAAAATATCCCAAATTTTCTTGAAGTGAGACATGGTCGACAATGGCCACCAATTCCTGTCAGAAAAAAAGTTACTTCCTGTCTTGAAAATGTTCCATATTTTTGGTTCAGTGGCAAAATATTTACAAGTAGTAATTCAACTATTGTACCGGTATTGGCTTTAGTACTTTAATTGCCTGTCTAATAGGCAAAATTGAGGTCTTGGGTTGCAAAAATTATCCTTTGTTTTTTGTTGATTATTACATAATGTGTCAATGAATAACTTCAAACCAGAATATTGTGTATCTATCAAAGAAATATATTTTTTTGGTGCCTAAATCTTATTCAGGAATCGTGTATTCACTTTATGATTTGTTTTTTTTTCATAGCCTAACCAATGCATGTCACTATACCTTACTCTTAACAAACCATAAATTGATACTCATTTTAAGATTGTAAAGACTTGCTACAGAACCAGTACCGGTATTGAATATTTCAGGCATTTGTGATTTATTGTTGAATGATTCAGGCTATGCCTCTTAGTTATGGAAAATCAAGGTTTTGTTAATAAAGATTATGATTTCTTATTAAAAAAAAACATATGTTGTGTTTGATTATTGACATCAAGGTACTCTTTCATTTCAGAACACTTCTAGAATGCTTCAAGCACATTTTGAGATGTTCTCTGAGTGTTCTAGGAATTGGTGTTCTGAATTAGCTGACAAAGCACTGTTCAGAATAGTGTTATAAAAGTGTTCGGAAAAGTGTGCTCAGGTGTTAACTGCTGTGCCAGATGTGTTCAGACTGATGTTTGTGTATGTTCTACAGAGGCGTTCTATAGTGTTCAATGAGGTGTTCTGTAAGAGATGTTCCATGGCGTTCTAAAATAGGTGACAAAGTGGTGTTCTGATTGGTGTTCTATTTGGCGTTCTCATACTGTTCTCACTTTTTAGAGTGTAGAGTCTACAGCATGCACTCCAAGATGTGCATGTCCATATAACGTATGATGTAAATCTTTATTCTTAAAAGCCTACGTCAAAAATTAGAGATTTGTAATCGAATTAGAAATTTTCGATTTGTACTGAACATATTTTTCAACACTGCTTTTGTGAAGAAGACAAACACTGTAAATAACATAATAAGTTTCAGCAAACTAACGTGCATGGTACTTGCTCTACGACATTGTCCACAACTGCATATTCATTTCCCCTGTACAAGCATACTGAACTTTCAGTGGTAATACCTTCGTTACCTCCGCCCATACTGCTGAAGAAATACGTTTATTTTTCTGTATTTCGCACGCCTCACTTTACGGTACACCTCGCCCATTATTTTTGACCCCGCCATTTTGTCTTTCAAACATAAACTTGGGGCTTACACGGCCACAGAATACCCGTACCTCCATATTGTGGATGGTGTAATGCTTGGTCATGGGTTCGATTCCTTGGATTAAGTCCTCAAGTACGTAAGCCATGGGTTTGAATCTGGATATTAACTCCTCAATGTGATGGTGTAGTGCTTCCGTCATGGGTTCGATTCTTTATATATTCTCTTTAATCTGGTGGTGTAGTATGTCGGTCATGGGTTCAATTTTGACATTTACCCTTTGGTGTGGTGCGGGTCTCAGCGCCCCCCCCCCCTTCCCTGTTTACCTCGATATGTAACAAACAATCCATTCGTCGCACTGACGTCACCTTTCCATCCCCATGTCACAATGTCACAAGATAATAGTCCCAGTGATTTGCACTTGTAGCCCATCTATTTATGACCATAGCAGAAAATACATGCACAGTTAGATGATGGCCCCACCTATCTATCCCCATGAACCAACCAAAATTGATATTCCAAACTACCCTAATGTCACAAGCTCCCTTTAACTGCCAGTGATTTGCACTTGTAGCGTCCTCTATGACCATAGAGGCAAATATTATATGTTCGGTTAGATGCTGGCGCCAGCTATCCATCACCATGAACTTTACAGTCAAACGTATATTCCAAACTGACCTAATGTGACTAGATAATAGCATTCCACGAAGATAACGTCACTGCAGCTGCTGCCCTCTATTTCCCCATCGCTGAATTACAGGCAATATCGGACAAACATGCGGTTTCGTAATGGATTGAGGCTTTCTAACTAGGGCAGTTAGATTCAATCTGGCACATGTCCCAGTGTTGGAAATACTACACAATTGTTATGAATATTTCTCTCTCTGACTCTATCGTATCATTCATGCTAAAAACAATGCAGGGTCAAAGATAATTGACTTTGAAATAAGCTCAAATGCGTAGAAATAAGTGTCGATGTCCGACTGTCACGTGACTAAAACGTCATCAATATCTTATGCAAATGACCTTGTGAGCTATAAATAGTAACTTCGCGGGATGCTATTGTCCCACTAACTGCCAGCGAATCACCTGTAGCTAAAAATAGTATTCCATCGCTTCGGCTGCCAGTGAGACAAGACCACTAATGAATATTCATAGGTTGGAGGGTCGAGGCCTATCAATTAGACGAGTGCATGTTTTTTACTCTCAAGTACATATTTGGAGAGGTATTGAAAAAATATTTGCTGTGGCAAGTCTACAGATATAAAGAAATTATTTGATGAAAAAATTAATTTCGAATTTTGCTAATTGGGTAATAGGGGGCGTGTTTTGAGTTTTTTCTGCCAGTTGGCTGAAAACAGTGGAAATATCAAAGTCTGTCTAATTTGTCGATTATAAAAAAATTTCCGTGGTCAATCACCAATTTCCATCGCACCAGTTACTCGCAAGACTAACCCGTATATCATATCCGAATTTCAGTTTCACTACTTGACGCGTTTGTTGATGCGTCGCGGTCAAACATTGACAATTTAACTGCTAAAAGGCTTAAAAAATCAATTGTGGTCTTGTCTCTATTTACACTACATTTTGGGTCAATATAGTGAAAAATTTGAATGTGCTCAAATCACTCTAATTCATTTAGAATATTGTATTGCTGATGATTTAAGGTCAAAACAAGCTAAAATAATGAGAAAAAAACTTAATTTGACCCAAATAAGAGTCAACCTGACCCCGGTCTAAGTTCGGTTTCATTTTTACAAGTCTTGTTGTGTTGCCATTCATTTTGTAATTTCTTTGAAACTACTTAGGCCTTGATTCTGAAAGTTGTGCCCTAAGCAGCAAATATATTCCTAAATCACATCCTAAATTTTCAGCTCCATAGCTTGCTTATTCTGGCCAGGGCAGGTCTTTGAATTTGGTGCTGTTGGCTGCAAAATCATGACTTTTTGTCGATTTTGTCCTCTTTCGTCGCTTTGGCACAGTTGTACCACTCTTTGAAATGTCTCTCATTTCTCCAAAAATGTCCAGATATGACTTTCCTTTGTTGGAGAGTTGTGGGATGTCATGTACATTAGTTTGAAAAAAATCTCAAAATGTTAACCACTGAAATGTACCTTCATTGAGACAAGACCACTAATGAATATTCATAGGTTGGAGGGTCGAGGCCTATCAATTAGACGAGTGCATGTTTTTTACTCTCAAGTACATATTTGGAGAGGTATTGAAAAAATATTTGCTGTGGCAAGTCTACAGATATAAAGAAATTATTTGATGAAAAAATTAATTTCGAATTTTGCTAATTGGGTAATAGGGGGCGTGTTTTGAGTTTTTTCTGCCAGTTGGCTGAAAACAGTGGAAATATCAAAGTCTGTCTAATTTGTCGATTATAAAAAAATTTCCGTGGTCAATCACCAATTTCCATCGCACCAGTTACTCGCAAGACTAACCCGTATATCATATCCGAATTTCAGTTTCACTACTTGACGCGTTTGTTGATGCGTCGCGGTCAAACATTGACAATTTAACTGCTAAAAGGCTTAAAAAATCAATTGTGGTCTTGTCTCCAGTCCATGTTATAAAACCGTATGTGTAACCTTATGTGTACTGGAGATGTGCTAGAGTTATGTGTGTGCCAGCTTGATCGACTCCATCTTGCGTTTGGCCTACTTTTGCAATGATAACTCCCAATATAACCACGATCCTAGGATGACCAGGCTGTGTATTGTAAATACACCTAGCGACCGTTGCGCTCGTTGTGTTGGGTAGCTTTATTTGGGCAAAGTCAAGTAAGTCGTTAATATGAGCTGGATTTCAAAATAACTTCACAGGGTTTGCCCTTTTAATCTTCTCTGGACACTCCGTGAGTTCCAACGCAAAGCATATTTTGTTTTTGAATGAGACACAACTAAACGCTACACTTGCCGAGATATCAGACAGCTGATAGAGCAATAGCGATGGTCAGTGGCATCACGCTAACTTGTTACCATTGTGTGAAAAGCGATTCTGTTTATGAGTGAGTAATAGCCGATCAACTTCAGCTTTAAATAGATTACAACACATGCATGCTGTACTTTTCGTCAAGGTATTAAACGCGCGATGTCTGTAAAGCTTAGCAATATCAATACATTGAGAGTCAAGATGGGATACAAGTAATAACATTCGTACCCCTTTAAATTGAATGTAAGATGCATAGTTATCAGGGCTTGCTTGGAAGTCCTGACAGAATATCATAGCAAAATGGCCACAGCATTCTTACCATCTCGCGAATTCTTCGCTGTTTTTTCCTCAAGCTGATGGAATATTTTTCCCAATTGTTCCAGAAACTTCACCACCAGTTGGCAATCTAGACATTTATATTTGTGAAAGAGAAGAACAAAAGTAGAGGATCAGGATAAATACTCTTGCACCTTGAACTATGTACAATTGCATGCGTGAGGGAGATTGTGGAGAATCATTTGGATGATTTAAATATCGTTGAAACTGATCTTTATACAGGAGAATTAGCTACCTTTGCATCAACAGGTTTCGCATGGTTCAATTAAGACTCTTTAAATGTCTTAACAGAATCAGACGAGCATGAGATTTGTTAAAACCTAATGTTTCAAAAAAGAAAAGTTGGTGTCAAGAGAGAGTATAGAAGACATTTTTTTGCTATTGATTTACAATATGCTGTGCTGCATCTAAAGTATATTAAGTTTCTATACATCTTGGTAAGACAACATTTTGATTTGAATAACTAGCCAATGTGCATAGCAATCATCATGCCTTTTAAAAACAACCGACAGCCGTTTTTATCCTTCGGTGGTTAAAAGTGGATATGATATGTATATTTTCACGTCTGTGTTTCTGAGCAAATTAGACTAGAAAAATCCATTAAACATAACGCCAATTAGGAACTAACTTATTTCAAACAACATGGAACTGACCTGCAAATGTCCTTAGATCGTTTAAATGTAATGAATTGGGTCCGGACTCATTCAGCTTCAACTCATCTACCTGATCCAACAGCGCAACTAGATTCTTCTTTTTTTCGCAAAAGTAGTTTACTGAAACATCGGAAGGTAGAACTTAGAAGTCAAAATGCAAGACACATATAAAGTATGGTGTTTAGATCCTAATTATGGATATGATATGTATATTTTCACGTCTGTGTTTCTGAGCAAATTAGACTAGAAAAGTCAATTAAACATAACGCCAATTAGGAACTAACTTATTTCAAACAACATGGAACTGACCTGCAAATTTCCTTAGATCGTTGAAATGTGATGAAATGGGTCCGGACTCATTCAGCTTCAACTCATCTCCCGGATCCAACAGCGCAACTAGATTCTTCTTTATTTCGCCAAAGTCTTTTCCTGAAACATCGGAAGGTAGAACTTAGAAGTCAAAATGCAAGACACATATAAAGTATGGTGTTTAGATCCTAATTATATCGACATTTACAGCCTGTAAGTTTTGATATTCACCGTAGTACCATAGCAGTCTTCAGAAATCTAGAGAATAACAGTAGTTCACCAATTAACTGTTTCCATCCTTGTCTCGATCATTGACCCTCTTCATGGATTGAACCATATGGACAGATCTATGATGCAGATTATCCTTCAGATCCATTGATGGAATATTGATGATTAATCCCAGTCATAGATCCATGAATTGACACTTTTTGCATGTGTACGTACGTGTACAAAATGGACATGCATTACGTTGTGGTCCTGTAGCCCTGTGGTAAATGTAGCAGTCCTAATTAAGAAGAAGTCGAATTTGTTACAACGAAAGAGGCCAGTTCATATGTCTAAGTATAATAATCAAGCAACTGGCACAGCATGTTTTTAATGGAGGAGATTCAACAAAAGAGCAGAACTATGTATTAGAATATTGGACATGATTTACAAACATTTCGTTTTGCCAGGAAAAGTATCAAAACAATGAAATTTTCATCGAACTCGAGAGAGCAGCTCTTCAGTATTCCAAAAATGCCTTTGCAGAGAAATGTAAATGTGATCGTTTTTGTAAGGAGCATTTGGCTGCTATTGTCAGTGAAATGGGCTAAAAACTAAAGGTTAGGTTAGTTTTAGGCCCTGACAACAGAAAAGCGCTATAAATATTGATGTTATTAACATCATGCTTACCTTTGTTTAGATCATCTTTCATTAAATTCAGTTTTGAACTTAAGGCAGCTTCGGGATGAGGAACGCGAGTCAATACACCTTCCTAGAGAATTAAATAGAAATATGAATTACGAGCTACTCGTCGGTCAAACTTCATCATGATCCAAGAGTTTCGTCCAGGTTCTTATGAGAATGAGTTCTTGAGTACTCAACGAGGTTTTGTTATCACTTTCCTAATATCGATCCGCCGAGAATTGACTTATGCATAGGACATCAACAAAACATAAAGGCAGGTTTTCCATATCTCTAAACCGGATTCCGTTAATCAGGCCATCCTCACTATCACAAGAACCTTGTTAGACGTTATCCAACAAAAAATATCGAACTTTGTCACCCGATCGCTAGATAGTTTTTAAATGTATGAAAACTAACATTTCAGTAAAAAGACCCAATAGATACAATTTTTTAATAATGCACTATTTTGCGACAGGCTACTTTATTCGCGGCAGGTTACAAGAGTGAACAGGCAACCACCAATCAGCGAGCAGCGTCAAATTTGAATATTTTGTGATTAGGGGCGGCGTTATTCGATGTCACAGTTTCTGAAGAAAATACCAGGGAAAATCATGGTTCTGTACTCTTGGCGAGAGGGAAAGGAAGAATAAACTTATTTTTCCGAGTCATAATAAAAGTTAAGATTTTTTCTTCATCAATTTCGGTGTTTGAGGTTTAGTGTACCCTTCTTCTTGTATGCTATTTGTTTTACGTTTGAAGGTCAAGTCAGTGGGGTCTGGGGGAATCCGCCTGGCTTTGCACGCAGATGTGAATCAGGAGTTGGTACTTAGTTAACCGAACATGTTTTCTCTTGTCAACGACGTTTAGTGCAGCAAACTGCAGAATTGTAAATTCGTATAGAGCCCATGGAATGTTTTTCTTAGCGTTTTATGGGATTGTACAGCATTCATTTGGTTTTGAAAAGGGCCATCAAAGTCACACTATGAGAACGATTGACAACATATTTGGCCAGGTAACTGTGGAGTAAACAGGGGGAAGAGATGTGGGCCCTTTATTGAGAATACTTGAATGATTCTTTTCGTATTTCTTAGACTGGGGAAACATGGCCGATACAAAAATGTCATAAACTGAAAATCTTGACTTTCAAACGAAAAAAAGTCTTAACGTCACTTCCCTTTGCGTATTTCACTTAAAATTTCAGAACTTGATGGAGTTTATGTCGCCCTGAACCTTTTCTGTTTTTTGTTTAAAACGGATAGATGGTTGCAAACGAATTCATGTATTTATTATACTTGCTTCTTTTGCAATACTCGCTCTTCAGCGATATTGGGTCATAAATGCGAAGTACCCGGCGTATTGAGACGTTAACCCTTAAACAGCCGATTTTAAATAGAAATCAAACGATTGGCATGACTCGATGGTGGGGCAGTGTATCAAACTGGCAGCACGCCCTTTGGAAGTGCCCCACATTTAAAATTAAAGCAATTAAAATCGGCTGCAACGATATTCGCGTTTTTGCGTCGATCGTCGAAGGTCGCATTGACTTGCGACTTAATATGAAACCCATATATTACCGGTTAAACCTGCAGACAGGAGATGCCGCACATAGCAGCGATTTCAAGTTTCAACGCAAAGCATAGGCCTGTTGTGGTTTTGAGTGAGACACAAACACTATTTACTTGCCGAGATATCAATCCGCTGCACGAGGGACTGCGATGGTCAGTGGCATCATGCTAAATTGTCACCATTGTGTGTACAGTGATGTCATTTATGTGTGAGCAATAGCCGATCAACTTCAGTTGGAAATATGTTACATTCGAATGCATGAAGTATTCCTCGTCAAGCTGAGCAATGTCAATACATTGAGGGTCAAAATACTGATGGAAAGAATTTTCCTGAGTTATATTTTGTAAGCTTTTGTTACCATTTATTCCTTCATTGCTACAAAATGGTCTAACTTTGACCTAGTGCCTGAAATCTTACTCTCAAAAGCGAAATCAACCTGTGCCGTTCTACGGTTAATACCACACCTCAGGGTTTCCTCATTCATGAATCGCTGCAGAGCTGCAGTGTGGCCAGACCTGGGCTGGTCAAAATCAGTGTTCCAATCCACTCCAATAGACACGTAATTTTCATATGTTACCTTGCATAACCTGGATATTTCTCTGAGTACATCGATGTACCCTCTGACATTGTCAGGACAATCAGTAGGCATATATACGTTTACGAAAAGAAAATTAAGGTTGTTCTCATTGAGCTGTACTTGAATGGCACATAGTCTATTAGACTTACACTCCATTGGTGAAACCGAAGCTGCAATGTTTGGAGACCAAAGAAACGCACACACCCCCCCCCCCCAAACGGACGGCCTTGTAACAAATTGGTTCCGTCCATTGCAGATGAACCATTAACATTGACATCACAGCCAAGTTGACTAAGTTCACATTTTAATTGCGGGAGTTGATCCTGGTAGAGCCAGTGCTCTTGAATGTATAATATGTCAGACCTTTCAAATTCGTCATTCTTCCTCGTACTCCTCACCAAATTTGTCCATTCATATTAACATATACACCGTTTTGAGGCACCTCTACATATCAGGACTAACTGTGTGTTAATATGCACGGAGGCAGAAACAAGAACACATGGCGATGCCAAGAAAGGAAAAATGTCAGATCCATCTAACAAAATCTTCATAAGTAGGTATGTTTTTGGAATCAGTTCTTGCTCATAGCGAACATGGCAAATAGAACACATGTAAATAAACAATGAAATGGCCAGGGCCATTGTGCTCACCTCTTGTGAAGGGAAGATGGATGAAGCATTAAGTTAGGGATCTCTAGCTAAAGCAGTGACAAAACGTGCCGTCATTGTAAAATGGCGGTGCCATAGGAAAACTTTGACCTCTGTGACCTTGAGAAGTAGGTCAAATCAAAAACCCACATTTATGAAATGTATCCTTGCTAGGAGTACCTACCATAAAAATGTTATGAAAATCAGACCACTATTAAACGAGCAATCAAACATTTTAACTTTGGACATTAAATTTGGCCCCCGGGTGGCCAAACTAAGAATTTTTCAAGATGCCCGCCTGGCACCCATATTGGCTATCACATTTGATAAAAAATCAAAGATTTAGTAGAGAGTACATAGATATACATCCAGATCAAATTTGGTTGCAATCCGATCATTAGTTTCGGAGTAATAGTACTGTGTTTATTTTTCAAGATTGCTGCCTGGCGGCCATATTTGATGTCCGAACGGCCGAAATTTTAGGGGTGGAATAGAGAAACCCAGATACATGTCCACACTGGTTTAAAACCTTCTAGCTAAAATACATAGGAAACATGCTACTGTCCAGTGAATCAGCAAACTTTGACCTCTGTGACCTTGAAAAGGAGGTCAAATCAAAAACCCGGAGGATATATGATACACCTTTGCTAAATGTACCTACCATATTTTTTTCAAAATTTCCCGACTACTATTAAGGGAGATATTGCATATTTTCACTTTTAACGTTTGGCCCCCTGGTGGCCAAACCATGAAACGAATCGGACCGAAACTTGGTCTCCAAGGTGTCATTACATAAGGGTACATGTGTACCAAGTTTCAACTCAATAGCTCTAACTGTTACGAAACGTGCCCTGCTAACGGACGACGGACGACGACGACGACGACGACGACGACGACGACGACGACGACGACGACGACGACGACGACGACGACGACGACGGACGACGGACGCCACGGTATGGGATAAGCTCACCTCTGCTAAGAGATGAGCTAAAAAATGCACTTGCACCAAATGACGAATTACATCAGTAACTTGTGTATTGACGAATCAGCCTTAACAATAAGTATCTAGGACCGTTTTTCGTGACAACATTACGCTAAACTCAATGAATCATTTGTATTTGTTTTTTTTTAAAATTTGTTTGTGTCTCTGTTGCAAGACCATTGCGCCAACAAAAAACCTCGAGGTAGAGGCCCGATTTCTGGGCCACAACACCTAAATGATGATTATGATGATGATGCTGTTTTTATATGTATTGTGCAGCATTTGAAACAGTTGCATTTATCGGTAAGATTGCAAACAAACTCTCACAAGGATAGACACCCTAATTACATTACGAAGACATTATATACAACGCGAATTTCTATATACTAGTACTCAGTAATTATCTTGCATTAAGTATCATCCTTAATAATCGGTTTGTTCTGAGTGTTTGATAGTCTAACGTCTACCTATGAATTAATGTTGTGACAACTTATAAGCGTTCTTGTTTATCTTTATATTTGTGAGATATTTAGGTTTGATTATGTGGCAGAGACAATACCACTAATGAATATTTATAGGTTGGAGGGTCGAGGCATATCAATTAGACGAGTGTATGTTTTTAACTCTCAAGTACATATTTGGAGAGGTATTGAAAAAATATTTGTTGTGGTAAGTCTACAGATATGAAGAAATTATTTGATGAAAAAATTAATTTCGAATTTTGCTAGTTGGGTAATAGAGGGCGTGTTTTGAGATTTTTCTGCCAGTTGGCTGAAAAGAGTGGAAATATCAATGTGTGTCTAATTTGTCGATTATCAAAAAATTTCCGTGGTCAACTACCAGTTTATTTGTCACCATTTACTTGCCCGACTGTCCGGAATATCATATCAAAATTTCAGATTCACAACCCCACGCAGTATTTGATGCGTCGCGGTCAACAATTGACAATTTAACTGCTAAAAGGCTTATGGTCTTGTCTCCATTTAAACTACATTTTGGGTCAATCTAGTGAAAAATTTGAATGTGCTCAAATCACTCTAATTCATTTAGAATATTGTATTGCTGATGATTTAAGGTCAAAAGAAGCTAAAATAATGAGAAAAAAAAAACTTAATTTGACCCCAATATGAGCCAACCTAGCCCCGGTCAAAGTTTGGTTTCATTTTTACAAGTCATGTTGTGTTGCCATTCATTTTGTAATTTCTTTGAAACTACTTAGGTCTTGATTCTGAAAGTTGTGCCCTAAGCAGCAAAGATATTTCTAAATCACATCCTAAATTTTCAGCTCCATAGCTTGCTTATTCTGGCCAGGGCTGGTCTTTGAATTTGGTGCTGTTGGCTGCAAAATCATGACTTTTTGTCGATTTTGTCCTCTTTCGTCGCTTTTGGCACAGTAGTACCACTCTTGGAAATGTCTCTCATTTCTCCAAAAATGTCCAGATATCACTTTTCTTTGTTGGAGAGTTCTGGGATGTCATCTACATTAGTTTGAAAAAAATCTCAAAATGTTAACCCCTGAAATCTACCTTCATTGAGACAAGACCACTAATGAATATTCATAGGTTGGAGTGTCGAGGCCTATTAATAAGACGAGTGCACGTTTTTAACTCTCAAGTACATATTTGGAGAGGTATTGAAAAAATACTTGTTGTGGCTAGTCTACAGATATAAAGAAATTATTTGAAGAAAAAATTAATTTCGAATTTTGCTAATTGGGTAATAGAGGGCGTGTTTTGAGATTTTTCTGCCAGTTGGCTGCAAAGAGTGGAAATATCAATGTGTGTCTAATTTGTCGATTATCAAAAAAATTCCGTGGTCAACTACCAGTTTATTTTTCACCATTTACTTGCCCGACTGTCCGGAATATCATATCAAATTTTCAGATTCACAACCCCACGCAGTATTTGATGCGTCACGGTCAAACATTGACATTGACATTGACAATTTAACTGCTAAAAGGCTTAAAAAATCAATTGTGGTCTTGTCTCGGCAAGACTGTGTTGAGGTAGAAAATAATCTTGTCTTTGCACGCATCAGATTTTGGTCAGACGACCCAAGGTCCTGAAGTTTATAGCACGAAGTTGGTTTAAGCATTTATTTGTGTCCGTTTACCCCGTTTAGGATTTAGACTGTTTAACGTTTGTGTTTATTTACGATCAGATTCCTTATGAATTGAACTGTTAGGAAATACATTCCTGTCTAATAGAAGTCCCCTGGGATGTCAAAACCTTAGCCCACGGCCGATACGGAATGCCAACAACGGTAACAGTGAACGACAGTCAGACATGGCTGAGATTTTGATTTTAATTAAAGAAAGAAAAGTAAACGTATCGAAAAGGACCAAAAATATTCATTCTTCGTATTACGTCACACGTGGTGTATGTTAGTATTTTTATGCAGGTCTCGCTGTCAGTATTAACAAGATCTGGAACTAAAGAGGTTAATTTCAGAAATTAATTTTCTTTCAAAAAAAGAAACAAACTTTTCCTGCACAGTTCAGGAAAAGTTTGTCTTCTGCCTCAGATACAAAAAATGATCTAAACTCCAAAATATGAAGGAGACATAGGGCATTTCGTCGAAGCGACAAAACGGGTTGTCAAATTGTCCGTGGTAGTGTGTGATAGTGAACTATTTTTGTTTTAGAGGAGGCTTTATAACCTCATTGAAAAGCCATTTCCTATTTAGCCTGATAATCGCTACTAGACGGGTTACACTATTCAAGGCAGGCATTTTGTGACAAAAATCAAGCAACAACCAGCCATTAGTGTAACGATAGCCACTGAATAGAAGTAGAATTTTCTTGCAAATGTCAAAATTCGGTACCTTGTACCAGTTAAGATGCTGTCGTATTGCTTTTTGAATTCTTTGTCTTTATTAATTCTTGGCACTACAGATAACGGGCATGCGTACAAATGTGATTTTGAACTAAATGTTCCGCTTACTCACCGCGGTACCGTGACTCAGAATTGCAAGGAATAGTTGAGCAGGCTTGTCTCTTTTAATTTCTTTGCGAATATTCGAAATTGTCTCCAACATTTCTTCTTTCGTCTTATCTCGATAACTTTTAACGACGAAACCAAATGTGTCAGTAAACAAACGCTTCAACTTGTTCTCGTCCTCAATGGTCCCTAAAATAGCAAACATATTTTTATTAGGTAATTAAATCAAAACAATAGGCTCTAGGGACTTGCGCTAAGCTGCAATTTTGTCCATACCAAACATGGATCCACCCAGTGTACAAGATGGTGCCCCAACTACGAGACAGTGCAACGTGCCAAAAAGCAACACCACATGGATGTGAAAGTGACCTAATCATAAGGTTCGTTGGTCTACATGTAGCTGAAATAATACCTTGAAGTTGCTAAAGCACATGCAAAATCCATACATCTTAAAAGCCAAGAATAGCCTAACACTCTGATTTGCACAATGGTCATTGAATGGAATGTTATGATCAACAGTGATCACATTAGCGGAATGATGCACCTGTAAAAAGAAATTCTAAATAACAAATTAGTTGACTGACGAGTTATTGCTTGTGAAATTTTAGGTCACCATCTCTTGTAGTCATACATACCGAAAAGATGATGATGAAAAAGTGCCAAATTCCATGGCATGTACAATCACCTGCCCCGTTTCACACAAAACCTATTGATACAGTCTATGCTTGAACAGACTTATGATAGCCAAATAAAGCCATCAAATGCATTTTAAATATGCTACCAGAGAGTTGAGTATCCCACACTCTTCAGTGGACTGGACCATGTTGTCTTCAACAGAGTATGGTGTCTTTAATATGTAGGTGGAAAGAATAGGGTGTCTTAGATGTATAGGTGGACTTGACAATGAGGTATGGTAGAGCAGGGTGTGCGAAATACATTGTGTCTGATATTGTACGTGATTGCCTCCAGAGCTTGGCAAGTAATATATTCGAGCAAAAGAAGAGAAGAGGAAATCTACTAGAAAATTATCATTAAACTCTGGACTGAATAGATACCGTACACTCACTGCGCATGCTGCAGGCAAAAACACAGTTAGGTTTGGAGCAAATAATATAACCTTTCAAGTGTCTCTAGATCGAGTTGTTTGTCATATTTTGCAATTATATATCGGCACGGAGAAAAAAACTAAAAACGTCAAACTAATCACAAGAATCTCAAAGCGACATCTCAACTATTGTAGTGTCGTGCGCAAGATAGACTTATACCATTGATTTGTTGTGATTTTACTCCTTCTAATTTAGTTTATAATCGCTTCACACTAAACAAAATGACTGGCGTCTATATGTCGCTTCAGGCGTACAGAATATAAATGCAGATGCCTCGAAACGCGAAATTCAAACATTGCTAGCAAAACTTGTTCCCAATACTGCCAAATGCTGACATAAAAAACATAAAAACCTCTATATTGTGCCGACCTCTTCAATTCTTTTTCAAGCTTCTCTCTACCGCAATAATGTCACGACAACATGTCTTTGTAATTTACGCTTTTAGTCGCTGGTGAGCATAATTTAAGTCGAATCATACTTTATTTTCTGTCAAGGTCACTTCTGTTCTTCCCAATGGCAATATTTGAAGTGCCCATAACTTACGGTTGCAAAAAGCCGAAATGTGTCGACGGACGGAAGGATTGATGGATGGATGGCCATGGATGGATGAATGGATGGATAGACGGACATCATTCGGATGGCTATTAGACTAGCTTAGCTGGTCAGACTAGGTAATAGACATTCGTCAGATGAGGTAATAAGAACCCAGGCATTCATTGTTAATGGGAAAATTCCTTTATCATATATCAAGAGCTAAGTGTACATCCTTCTTTGGCCTAATGGCAGGCAATTGTCATGGACGACTGACTACCAATTTCTTTAAAAGCCAAATTCAGTATCATTTCATTTCTTATAACCCATAAGTGCACCGTGCGAGCGAACTAGGCCGTTTTCACTAGCCAGACAGTTAAAATCAGTAAAAAACATGGCCAAAGAACCAGGTTTATCCATAGGAGGTAAAACAATTATCCCCCTTCCCACCCGCCCTTCGCCAAGTTGGTTCCTGGTATGGATTACCAGTGTCATCACGGTAATCGATGAAAGCTTGGATAGATTTATAAACGACTTGCATAATATTGTTCAGCATCCGGTACTTTCGTAATTCAAAGTTGGAGCTTTTGCTGTGCGTTACAAGGTGAACACGGTAGGATATGCACATATAGGGCCCCAGATGCATGCAATATGGACCGCGTATTTTGGGATTGGTGTAAAAAACTCTATATCAGACACTCATTGTATGTCTGTAGTCTCTAAACTCAGTCCCCACCTATTTATCGATATAAACACTATAGCGCTAATTTCGTACCTTGTAGCGCCTCTAGTACCAACGTCGTTTACCCAGGGGTCGTTGCGCGCTCCTATGGTCACTTGCACTACCCCTAGCCGCACGTCGAGCAAAAACATATTTAATTGGTCAACGAATAACGTTTGACATGCAAATACGATGTAAAACAAGAAAACCGCACTAGTGTCTGATCCGATCGCGAGTATCCAGATTGCACGATATGATTTTCTACAGCTGGAAAGCTTGAGACCGTAGCTTTTGAGCCGTAGAGAATCATCAATAGAAGGCAATTTTCGTAAAAGGTGCTCTAATAGATACTTAATAATTGAATTACTGTACTTTTATGGAGAATCACGATTAAACAACCAGAAAATCATATCCAGGAAATTCCGGGAAATGACCCGCCCTGACGGTGCCAACAGACAAAATTATGACATGCCGAAGTAATCATGCAATCCTGCAGTTCATGATATTTGTTTCGTGAAAAACACACATTTTTAGCCGATTTTTACTACATTGTGAAAAAATAAGTTTCGAAGAAAAGACTTCTCAGTAAGATAACAACACTGACACGACTGATTTGCCTTTATATGCCTCGTTTTAGGCCTTTTTAGTCGACGCGCATTGAGCTTTTATCAAGTACACTGTGTATGAATGTGTGTATCAACATGACCAAATAATATGACAGTTAAATCTTTTATACTTAGATTATTACCGTTTTAGCTTAGAACTATTCAAAAGAGCAGTGAGACAAACATATCAGCCAGGAGAGTGAACTGAAAGGAAAATATTGCAATATTTTAGAAAATTAATGTATTTCACATTTGATTGGAATTATGTTACAAAATACAACTACAAGAGTCAATATACCTACATCCCATGACCCATGTTAGCAATAACTTCGAAGTCTAGTTACTTCTGAAGAAAGACTTAATCACTTTTGATTTTTATGTTGATTGTGATGAAATAGACTCATGCCAAGAAGTGGATTGCCAGTACTAGATTCTGATCCAACAGTTGCGATACATGCAGATGCACGACGTGGGCCACTGAGCCTTGCCAAGTCAGTGTTTGATGTCGTCACCTGTGATAAAACTCTCTCTGAATAACCGTACATGGTTTCCAATTCTTCATCTCCCTGGCATAGTGCCTGGACATGGTTTCATATTCGTCTTTCAGGTTCTTTTGGAGGTTGAGGTGCTATTGTCGTTTCGGTTTGTCCTTCGTTCCTTTGTCAACTCTAGGCATCCATTTACCATGCTGTCACTTTGCAAGACAATGTCACCCCACTGTAGTTCCCTGGCCCCATCCCAACCTCTGAAGCCCAATTACTTTGTTGTGAGATACCACACTGTGTTTTGTAGTGATAGGTCATCATGTTGCCCCAGTTGGCCAGTTTGTCACAGCAGTTCCTCATCTGTGGCAGAGAGTGCTTCGGCCTTGTTCGGCTTGTTTCCAAGGCCACTGGTATCAAGTTATTTTCGTGTCGTTTCGAAAATCTGTTTGGGGACTTTATATTGATCGGATTCTAATATTGCTACTGGGTAGCCCTTTGCCTTTAAATATTAGTCAATCCCACGCACATAACTAGGCAAAGTGTCTGGTTCATAATTACCACCATCTGGCTATTTCAATTGAATAATATAGTGTTCCAACAAATGATTAAGTTCTCTAGGTTCATAAAGCTCAATTTTCTTTCATCCTTTTTCCGGTTGTTGACCCACTCCTGGAATTTAGTAGCACTTGACTTGCCTCTTATCTTCGTGTTGACATTTAGGTGTCCTCCAATAAAATCCATCAGGTGCTGCTCTTCCCTGAAAAAGATTTTGAAAATATTCGGTCTCAAGAACAAAAATAAAATGGATTTAAACATATGCTTTTACATTAATAGCTTCATGTAGGGTTATGAAACTTCTGGGTATATTAGATAAATAAGTATGAGGTAATAATTCTCAGTTACATTGAGCCTTTTGTTTTGTACTTTTACTGCAGTTTTTTTTATTCCTTTACTTATAATTTCTTACTCACGGTAGGGCTTTTACTAGGTGGTTGGTTTTGCTATTTTTTTTAGTCTGGATGGCAGCTGGGGCAACTTCGTTTCTTTCTTCAGTTCGTAGGGTTGCTGTTTTTTATTCCATTAATTTGATTTTATACTTACAGTAGGGCTTGTACAAGTTGGTTGTTTTGGTCATTTTTTTCTGTCTTGAAGGCTGCTGATGGAAGAGCACTCTGGTTTCTTGTCTTTGCTAGTTTGGAAAAAAAAATGTTCACAACATTTAGCTGAGTTTTTGGTAGGATATTGCATATCACTAGCCTTAAAATCCTTCTGAATTCCCAAATATTGTTTGGATTCTAAATCATTATCACTGTCACTGTTGGTTGGGAGATGGTCAAAAGTGTCAGAGTCTGGTTCCATTGGTACTGGCACCATATAAAGGAAAAATGGATGTTTAAAAATTTGCTTAATTTGGGCAAGCAAAATTTGTGGAGGGTAACCGACACACGTCTCACTTCGGTTACAAGCAATCTGGTCTCAAGTCCCAGTTGTAGTAGATTTAGAGACTGTTTAATATCAGTATCACCCACTTTGAAGCGTAGTTGTTGTGATTAGAATTGCAATAGAAGGGGTGCAAGAGGGATCATTTTTAGGTCATTCCATATTGAATTAGGCACCTTGAAGGACATTACACCAATACATACTGTTTTCTTGTCAATTTATCTTTAAAAGTAAGAGAATTTAAATATTTTTCTGGCTCAGAAAGTGATTATGATTATCTTACCTTATTCTTTTGAATGCCCATGGCCAGGGCTGGGAAACAGGTACTGCAGTTCTCTTTTTCGTTTTTTTAACTTTCAAAGTCTCAAGATAAATTGCATCCGGATCAAAAGCGTCGTCTAAACACAAATGGATACCAAAACTGGATTCATTTTACCTAGGCGCATGCGCACTAACGTAAGCAACTTGTATTGGAGAGTTCCACATCTACAGAAATGCGTCCAGGTCTCACTAGCCAGGCCTACTCGCCTCCAAATATGACGCAACGTCTTTTCATGCATACCCTGTTCCAGCGGCTGTATACTTGGCAGTACCTCACTCTCACACAAACCCATACAGTTATGAATAGCTTATCACTTCTACAATACATCTAGCCAAGTTTCAGCGTCGTCTAGACATACAGTCATGCATAGACTGGTGTAGCACAATGCATGAGACACCCATTGTATGTTAACGCAAATTTGAAAAAAATCACCTTTATGCCTTATAATTAACTTCAAGATAAACAAGGATGGTGAAAAAAACATTTCATACACATCTACTTGTCACCTTGAGAAAGCCAACTGACAACTATTTCAATATTTTATATCAAAATAGGCTGTCGTTGTGGGTTTTGTTTGAGGTTTTTGCCATCGACATTTTACCTTGAGAACATGTGCAATCTCACAGGAACCAGTCTATGTCAACATCCTGTTGAGCTATACATAGCATGCGGGGCCTGTTCACCGCGTAAGTGCACAAAAGAGTAATAGTAAACTCGAAGTACGACTAGAACGAATAATATCAGCGCAATAACGCACAGATCACAAAAATTTGCCAAAACGCCATCAGTTTACTATCACTACACCCTGTAGAGACCACTCTCGACTAACACAGAGTAGAATTCAAGTACAATAAATCAGAGTAGAATTCAAGTAAAATAAATCACGTTTAATAAATGAATACCTTAAAATGTCTGAAAGCATTCTTTGCAGAAGAACATAGTTTCAGCATCGAAGTTCTAGACCGAACAATGTCCTATGGTTTAACATTTACGAAAGAGAGTGAAGTAAATAGGTGATTGCGTCTTTTAGTCGGGCCATACAGGCAATCGCGGCAAAATAGAACTCAGCCTAATAATATCAGTTCACATACACAGTACTGTTTAGGGTCAAGAATTTGGGTCGTTTGTTTTATGCAAGAAATATTTCAGATTGTAAGACGATGAAGCTGTTACAGAGGTGCCCTCTGTTTGTCTACATAAGTATACAAATTATCTCTTGTCTATCGATCCGTTTTGCTCTTACATTTAATAATTAGCCTACTCGCCTGTGCGCCTCGAGCTAATACCATGTATGATTATGTAAGATTTGCTGTTGTTAAGTAGGCAGTTCTGGTATAGCTATCCGTACGGGAAAGACCTGTACAGGAAATGCTCCCGTTCTCATTACCAAAAGCCTCTGTAGTTTTGTACATCTTGCCAATATTCTGGAACCCAGGATAAATATACATATCATCTTAACTACGGATCGTTATTTAATCTCTTCGTCGGTTAGGACGGCTCAGAAGACCAGAGGTTCCTTCCACGCAGTGCTCTCCAGCAGTATTCTATCGACTGCTGGATTGGAGCAAGAACCCGTGTTATATAAGTAGCCAGAGTTTGGTTACATGGTGGCCAGTACGGGGCTTTACGCGTTCTGCAAGGGCCGCGCTATGGCAGGCATGATTCCCGTTGCCACGGGGTTGCCGGTAGCCCGAGCGGTGGTGTCAAATGACACTTTGGCATTCATATTACCCGTTGAGAAAGAAATAGAGTCGTTGAAGGAAGAAGTAGAGATAATGATAGACCTGGAAATCATCCTTCTCGTCGCTATATTATGCCTGGGTGTTCTCATCGTAATGTATTATACGGTTTCAAAAGTTCATCGTAAATTGATGTATCAATGCGGAACCATAGCCATCTCGGACACGAGACGTTTGACCTGTTGGTTAACAGCGGAATTAGTCGGAAAGACCAAGGCGGTCAGGTTGACTTTGGGACCCTTGATTGGTCTTCCTTTAGATTTTCAATGTTTGGGGGATAATGACATTATGGATACCCAGGTTTACATTTCAGGCGCTTGCTGCCGGAATATGTGGTAATCGGTTGGCGAGAGGGGGCGTTTATAAGACACATGGGAACCGAGAACAATATCAATCTGCCCAGCAAAGTTAAACTCTTTACCTTCCACAGGAATGAAATTGCCGACATGTTGGAGGACGATTATAGGGTGGCACTCTCCATTTGTCACGGAGGAGTGTATTACCCTATTGGCCCGAAGAAGGGGGCAAAACAAAAACGAAGCAATGGGCAGAAATCACCCCTTTATCCAGAGTTAAATATGGCATGATAATATCCATTTTCATTACAGAGTAGCAGAATGGTATCGAGACGAATCGGGTAACCGACCAAGGGGTCAAACGAAACTGAATTATATAGGCTTAATATGGAAAAATGAGGAACCAGGAACATTGGAATAAGAAGGCTTGAAATCAAGGAGGGGTATGCAGGAGTTTATGGCAGCCAATAAACCTGACACAGAATTTAAATACAGAGTTCCCAAATACGGAACAAAATGGTTCCAGGGAAATTTCGATTTAATAATATCCTTCTTATTCCAACCAGCCAAAAAAAGGGAAAATGAAAAAGGGGGGAATTAAAATGTGACCGTTAAATTGATGTTTTGGGACAATAATTATAGAGACTAGAAGGACATTAGCAATATACATTGATATACTCAGACGTGAACGCGAAATGGGATAGGATGAGAGAACATTGGCAGTCGTGCGAAAGGAATAAGCCAGGCAGAAGAAGAAACGAGCGATTTTGTGGCATTATAGGAATGATTGCTATGGGACAACTCTTAGAATAAGAATTGGGAAATATAAAGCTGATACGAATAACCGAACATTGTGAAGAGCGGATTAAGGAGACAGTCAATCACAGTGATTTGCGATCCACCTGGCGGGTCTAATCGATGGACTAGGTCAGATGCGTTCAAACGGACATGACGGATTTAATTTTATATACTCGTGTCGGACCCCCTTTATGTATAACACGGTGGATATACTGTGCAGCTAGATCGAAAAAACAAACAGCAAAACAACTCCAAACGTTACTTTTGAAATATTACTTAAACGAAACAAAAAAAACATTATGATTTGAAACACTATTTAGACTACACAAGAATAGCAATTATACTGATACGAGTGTCAGACAATGAGGGCACAGCGTTTTGGAATGAAAATATATAGTGACGTTCTGATGACGCCGATGATTATCATTTACAAACAGGACAAAATACTGTCTTCTCCCACTTAACCGAGCGCGGCTGAATCGTAAAATGACAAAGTCCAAATGAATAGGCCGATTTTACTGGTGGCAGGCGAACATTAGAAAGAACAGCCACAGCTGATAATTGACTCCCTTTTCGTGGGGAATGCCAATGCCTTCCACGTAAGTGGATAAAATACATGAACATTGACATGGGGTGGTAGTGTACCGTGAAGCCCTTAAAAGGTAGGCTTCACGGTGTTCATAGGGTTAACTCAACTCGTTTGAAGTATACCGAACGTGCCTTATCAAGCTGTTCGCCATTGTTCTTAGCCTTGATTAATAGTATTACACATTATAAGCAGTGAGTCCAGGTGTCCAGGTCACGCGGTTCCAAGTCGGGGGATTGCGGCGACAGCAGTATTCGTCTCCCGTAATCCTGGACTCTGAGCTCGTGACTTGGCGTCTGGGTATTTAAGTACTGGGCACGTCAGATCTCTCTCTCTCCTCTCTTGGGCGGCCCAGCTTGCATCCAATAGTGTCTAGCTAATTCAGAAACTCCTAAATCAAGTAAGTGCGAATAAACTACATGTATTCTAATTAATACTCTTGTCTTCCGGCTTTCTCTTCTACCAGTAGTTAGTCTCTTTGCAAGTTCAGCCGGTCTACGGCAGCAAGGTTTCTGGATACCCCGTATCCAGGGACTTTGTGTACATGGTAGCAGACGGTTTTTCGCTGCAACTTGCGGAGGGATTAATCATCGGGTAGCGCATGAAGTCGGCATAGGCCTATTTTTCTATGTTTGCGCAACAGGGCCTGGAATTTTAATTCCAGTAAAATCGGGTTGATCGTTTTATTAATGTTTTATATTTAACATCCCCCCTAAAGTTAATTGTGGTGCCGACAACATGGCTTATACTCCGTTTTCCAAGGGCAGTTCTCAGGACAAGGCGAGTGGGATAGTCCCCAGCTCACAGTCTACGTGGGCCGACATCAAGGACTTGTTCAGCGAATTTACTAGCAGTAGTGTCAAACTTTCAGAAATCAAGATCGAACCGTGGTTCGGAATGAAAGATAGGGTAGGGGCGAGAGATTGGCTAACACGTTTTTCCCTATATGCACAGACGAAGGGCCTTAGGCCGGATCAGCGAATAGCCGTATTTGGCTTGATTATGAAGGAAGGCGCATGGCTATGGTTTCTTAATTTGAGACCAGTCATACGGAGTGATTGGGATTCATTAGCAGAGGCTTTCCTAAGTCACTTCGAAAATGAGAAATTCAGATTTGTCAAATTAAATACCCTTATGTCTAAGCAAATGGGACCCAGTGAAAACGTATCGCAGTTTTCTCAAGACATTCTTGAGAGCGGTATGGCGCTTAACCTCTCTTCTTCTGAAATTCTTAGCTATTTTATACGAGGTTTGCGACCTCATATTAAAGCTCATGTACTTCGGTTCGCCCCTTCGGACCTGGATGAAGCGGTGGTGGCAGCCCGTCTGTTTGAAGAGACGGAATGCCTTGATGAAGACGTTTTGGCCACTCCGGCTATTTTTGCTTTACAAGACTCGCCAAACCTCGACTTGTTGGAGGAAATTCATGACTTACGTGAGGAGGTTGAAAGTCTCAGCAGGCAGGTGCACCAGACACAACCCTGGACACAGTATCAGGTTGGAGATTGTGAGTATAGGGAGTGTGATAACAGCCAGTCTTTAAACTAGATAGTGGGGTCCATGAGGGGAGTAACTTAAACCTATGTGGGCCCGGATACTGGTGTGCTAAAAGAAGCGTTTTTAATCAAAGAAGGAATAGGGTGTATGCTCGTGTTCAGTTTCGAAAACCGAGACGTTTTCGGAACTTTCGACAGAATAAGTATCATTGTGTCAGGTTTGATGAAAATAGTAAATATGAGTGTAGAGTGGGCAGGCGTTTTGAGGAAGAGAGGGATGAAACGCAGGAGGGAAAGGTTGGTTCACCACCACGGTTGATTAAAAGAATGGCAAGGGAATTCACACTTCCTGCCGAAGTTGCAAATAAAGGTATAGAGGTAGAAAGAAACGGTGCATCTCAAGTTCTACTTCCTAATTTAAATCCTAGGGAAAACTGTAGCTCTATGTTATATTTGAAAAATTATCTAAACCTAATTGTAAGAAGACAAGAGGAAATGTATTGTAGTAAGGGGGTACTACACTCCCCGAATAAGTTAGGGTCTAGCTGTAGATCTATGTTATATTTGGAAGATTATCTAAACTTAGTTGTTCGAAAACAAGATGAAATGTATTTCAGCAAGGGAGTACTACTCTCCCCGAATAAGTTAGGGACTATACATAGATGTAGGTCTAGTTTACATTTGGAGAATTATCTCAACTTGGTTATGAGAAAACAAAATGTAATGTATTGTAGTAAGGGGGTACTACTATCCCCAAATAAGTTAGATATTAGCAATATCGACTCTGGATGTAGTGATAGTTCAACTGTAAGTGGATTTGAAGGTAGTGCAGAGCAAGCCGACGCGTTTGCTAATAATGACGAATCAGACAGCGGTTTCTCTGGTTCGCTTACACATAATTTGCGGGCGAATGACATTCGGTCAGTAGCACGTAGGCCCGAGTCATTTTCTGTGCAAGGTACTGTTGTGCAAAAGCCCCAGTTATTAAACTCGGAAAAGCGGGTTATCACAGATGTTAATAGAATTTCGTCCCGAATAGATATGTTGTCGGAGGGAAGTCCCGCGTTAAATGCGTATTATGCAAAGGATTTGTCCTTTGGTCAGACGACAAAGGCAGTAGAGCTATATCAAGGTTTTGATAACAATGAATTACGTGACACTTGTGAAAAAGTGGCCACCCAATTTGGTGATGATTTACCGTTACATGTAGATACGGCTAAGGAATTAGGACTTGGAGGCAGAAAACAGAATTCGCGTCCGACGGTGCCTTTTCATTGGACTTCCTGTTGGCATCGGCTTATGATAGTCATATGTTTAATGGTGACGATAGAGAATTGGTTTAGGGTCATATTAGTGTTATTTGAGTATTTGTCACCGGAACTGTTGACAATCTTGTCGTTGATATACAACGGTTGGGATTTGCTGTTGGTTCTCAGAAGTTTGGCGAGTAGTTTTGCCGAGTTTATAAGAGTGAAACTGAAGGACTATCAAAGCAAGCGCGCTGGAAAATGTCAAATGACCGATAAGGTAGGTGGAGGTAGGCCTATATTTAGATGCAGAGCCGTGAAATATGGGTATGATGATAACAGTACAGTTGAGCTCGAGTGCTTTTTTGTAATAAATTACGTGTCTGTAGACGTACCGGATAAGTTGACATCAGCTACCAAAAGTTGCGGTAGAGACGGAAGTCTCATTGAGATCGACTCCAGCTTCCATAAAAGGCTGTTAAGATTTTTTCACCAGGTAGCATCAAATGCTCAGTTGAAACGTGCATACATGAATGTATCAGAAGTTTCAGGTGAATCTGGTGTTGCTGAGGGGATCAGTGAATAATCGAGAGAGAAAGCTACTCTCATCCTACTGCTACTTGAGATTTTGTAGTTTTAATCTCTATTGTTGTTTGTTATGATGCATCTTTCCATATCAGATATATTTCAGTTCGGATGATAGCCCATTTGAAGGATGGCTTTTCCGCCATTTCCTCGCTCTGGCGCACTTAGTGCAACTGCGATAAAGGTTTGTAAATAAAGGTTGACCTTGCTGGGGTGTACCGTGAGGCTGATAGGGATGACGGTGCAGAGGTACGTCGTTATGGTCCAAGAGTATCGTGAAGAATATTTGCTAAATAGTAATAGTAAATCCAGCGTTTTTTGGTTTAGAGCTGTTTCACATAAGTTGGTGGAAAGCAAAAGCAAAAGCAATCATAAACATTATGGTTCTCACAAGCTCGGATAAAGTTGGACAAGTTAGGTCGCCTCAAGGTGACGCCTCTACTCGTAACCGGCACTATCTTAGATTCTTATTGCAGGATAACCTTCGTCGAGAGAGCTACGGAATTACTTGCCGTGCGAAGGCGCATCTTTTGGGAATGTCATCGACCACTTCCTGAGGCTTGCGCGTTATTGTCGTGGTGGGACGTCACTTCGAGAATACCTTGCGATTCCTGCTTTTGAGAGCATGAAGGTGTATTTTTTGGAAGTCAGAATGTTGCCAAGTGTAGAGCTCAAGACTAGTCGTACATAGATGAGAGTTGGAAGTGGCATTGCCTGATTTAATTGTCCTTGAGTGAATAGATAACTCACCCCTTCTTACTTAGTTATATGAACACAAATTATCGAGACTTTTTTTGGAAGGGTTATGTACAAAATATCGATATGCCAATCATAACAATATAGATTAGTAATGTTTGTAAATAACGGACGGTGTAGACCGGGGTAGGATTTAAGGATATTGAGATATGGATTACTTTTGTCGGTCGAAATTATAGATAATATTGAAATAACTTATGATTGTTGTGTCTACATTGACGCGATCTTTGTTCGTGACTTATATGCAGATAAGTGTTTCTTTACAAGTCGAATCTTCGAATGTATGTTACGCGTTGTATTTTTGAGTGAAGCTTTTGAATAATTATCGTGATTTGTGTTACGATATACCATTGGTTTGTCAACAAGTCTTGAATTTTGTTAACTTGCATTGACGATACTCTTAACCATAGTACCATAGTAATACGATAAAGGGTAGGACTAATCCGCGTGCCAAATGTGGTTATTAGTATGTCAGTTGATTACATATTACGACGTCCATTTAATTAGTCTTGGAATAACTGGGTTTTAAAAAAAAGGCTTTTTAAGTGCAACCGCGCCCTTGGTTTAGGCAGTGAGATCGTATGTGCTATTTGATAATAGAAACCATTTCAAAAATCATAAGTGGTACGGGATCAAAAAATAAATGGACATACGAAACAAGTAAAAAGTATAGTGTCTTGTCCTTGCGACTTTATTTTAAAAAAACAAAACAAAAAAGATCAACCTTTACAAACAACATCAACAAAACTTAACTCGTGGCTTAGTACGTGCTCTTTAAAAAGATGGTACCAATGAAGCATCGAGCGATTGTCTCCGCTATAGTCAAGGTAAAGAATATGCTTGTGGCTAATTTTGTGAGCATAGTCTGATAGTAGCATTTGTTTGCTGCCACCCAGTAAATTTGGTGCGGTCGGCGTTGCCTCTATAGCAGCCTTTAAAAGTAGGTACAGTCTATCAGGTACATTGTATCAAAGGCTCAAGATCGTGAATGATTTGTCTTGTTCTCGTGATTGACATACCTGTACAAGTTATCCAGCAAGAGGCCGACATAATCACCTCTCTGAAAGTTTTATATGGCGACAGTTGTGGAGAAGCGTTCTGGGTACAGATCCTGGTCAGTATAAGTAACTGCTTTGGAACGACGCGCCAATATCCTATATCTTCCTGGTGATAGTTGAGTGGCAGGGACAGTGTGAGTATTTCGAAAAGCTCCTACGTTTATCGCTTTCTCATAAGGATCATCTCATGCAATGTGGTTTTGCCACGGGATGATCATTTTGTTGCTCTGTTTCACCAAGGTACACTCACGGGCTATACATATCCAATAAGCGCGTATCGTTTTTTTTTAAAAGTGCACAAGTAACATTGAACATGCCAAACGGAACATGAGGAACACACAGAGAGCGGGGATGGATCATCGAACATTCTTGGGATACTATAGACACTGTTCTTTGCTTGTATGAACATGTATATTGACTATTGTGGATGCATACACTTGTTAGGACCAAAGTCATCCTTTTCCGACTTGCGGAGGGTGCAACTCAGATTATTTTGTTTGGACCAAAGTCATCCTTTTCCGACTTGCGGAGGGTGCATGCAAAGTTATGGTTTCCGATCCCTTTGAGGTATATATATTTATTTAGATCTTAATGAAAATGAAGGTGATTGATAATTGTTATGGGTTTTTTCAGCATAGATTTTCGCGGATTATGCATACCTGAGGTTTTTGTACAGTTCGAAACACTGATGACGGTTAAAATGATAACTGGTTATCTGAAGTTCAAAAGGTTCAGTCTGTTGATAAGTATGAAATTATATTGGTGAATCTTAATTCAGGATGAATGTGCGTGTGAAGCTGGCCAGCATTGTGAGTTGTCTGTGTGAATTTATCGACAGTTCCTCGTGTAACAACATAATTATTGGCCAAATAGCAGTTAGTCGGTCCTACTTCTGTTTCAAGTGGTGCCAGCCTTGCTGGGCTTATATTGTAGTGTTGTAAGTCCTTCAAAGGGCGACGAGAATAATTTTTTTAGGAATTGTACGAGGTCTTAAGACATGGGTGTTTCTGTATTCTAGCATATTAATAGAATGTAATATTTATCTGGGATGCTCCGTCTAAAAGTTGCAAAGAAGGAGTTGAGTGAAGTACTTTGGAATCAGTACAGGCGAATTGATTAATAATGTAATCACGGTAAAAGGAGGTTAGACTTACCGTTTATTTTTATCTGATAAAAATTAGGAAGGTGAACAATCTTGGCGAAGCATGTGCGGTGCTGCAAGGTCTCTTACACGGCTTTGGAACGTCGTACTTGCCTTATCAAACATTTATCTAGAATCGTTATCTATTTTTCTTTCATGGGGGTTACGTAGTCCCACGAGACATACATAGCATATCAATGGGGTCAAACACAATCTCCCATTCATAAATTTTTCACAACATAATATTAAAACTATTCTCAGTCTGGGGACAGACTGGTTTTTTTCAAGGGGGGGGCATGTACCGTGAAGCCCTTAAAAGGTAGGCTTCACGGTGTTCATAGGGTTAACTCAACTCGTTTGAAGTATACCGAACGTGCCTTATCAAGCTGTTCGCCATTGTTCTTAGCCTTGATTAATAGTATTACACATTATAAGCAGTGAGTCCAGGTGTCCGAGTCACGCGGTTCCAAGTCGGGGGATTGCGGCGACAGCAGTATTCGTCTCCCGTAATCCTGGACTCTGAGCTCGTGACTTGGCGTCTGGGTATTTAAGTACTGGGCACGTCAGATCTCTCTCTCTCCTCTCTTGGGCGGCCCAGCTTGCATCCAATAGTGTCTAGCTAATTCAGAAACTCCTAAATCAAGTAAGTGCGAATAAACTACATGTATTCTAATTAATACTCTTGTCTTCCGGCTTTCTCTTCTACCAGTAGTTAGTCTCTTTGCAAGTTCAGCCGGTCTACGGCAGCAAGGTTTCTGGATACCCCGTATCCAGGGACTTTGTGTACAGTAGTGTGCTGAATGAATGAATACAATACAACTAGCGTCCTCATTTTATGCCTATAGTGTTCGTTGACCAGAAATTTCTAATCTAGGGCCTATAATAAAGCCAGCTTCATGGGTCTGCAGAATGTCCCAATAAAGAAGTCTTGCTGTCAACGAATAAATTAAAGAACATATTTACTTATCAATTTACCAATCAATTTTATTATCCAAACGGGATTTACACGTCATCATCAAAAACATCATCATCCTCTTCTCCTTCCGAAAACTCAATCCCCTCAACAAACTGCTCAAGCTCATCATTTACCATCTCTACCCCCTCCCCGACTTCGTCATCGTCCTTAGGAACTAGGCCACTGGCTCTCCAACCGTTCATAATCGTCTGTTGTGTGACCCTTTCCCAGCCGAGGCTGATCATCCTGACCACATCCCGCCTGGTGATCCGCTCACAATGTCCTTGATCATCGGTGTGGCCGATTTTCTACACTTTCCAAATGGTCCTCAGGTGACACTTGAAGCTCCTGTTTACGGTTAAGTCCAAGGGCTGCAGCAGCGAAGTACATCGTCCTGGAATGAAAGTGTCTGTCCCATTCTCTGCGGTGATTGCATCACGAAATTGCTGATTTCGATGCGCCGGATACCTGTCTAAAAGTAACAGGAACGTGGCCCCTGCTACAAATGGCACAATCAAGGCCTGCAACCACTCGATTAGCGATTGGTGTCGGGCCCAACCCTGTGGACTACCAGTTACCTGGAAAAATAAACAACAACAATGAACATTTACATTACTTTTCTGAACAGTCAGACACGCACAATGTTTTGGTTCCATCCATGACAAACCTATAATAATTTTAGTCATAGAAGTTCTGATTTTCCTAAAAAATACTACCATTAGAGACCTTTCGCTACGCCGTTCCGAGAACCGCTACACCGAGAACGTTTCTCGTTCCCGATCCCGTTCCCGGAAACACTGAAACGCGTTCCGCATGGCCGTCACCGAGAAAGAGTTTGGTTTCTATGGAGATCGCCGAAATGGCGGCAAACTTGAGACGTCTTGCAAATTTCGCAATTGGAGATGATGAATTTATGGCATTTTATATCAAAAATGAAGTCTTAGGAGGCAAGGAAAGTACGTTTGCGCCAGCGTGTGCATCCAATGCATGCTGCTATAAATGACTGATTTACGACCGCTTAACATGCTTAATAGGGCGATTCGGGGCAGTATGAACTTGTTTTCCCCTTCTAAAACACAGTCTCTCCACTTTACATACTACTTCAGGTGCCTTACCGCAATAGAATCCCACAAATTCGTCATTTTTCTTCTTTAACCACTGTAAACAGACGCCGAGAAAAACAGGCCTCATTCACGGAATCCAGAACGGGAACGGGCAAAGCTGCTCATCAATCGATGACGTCATACGCAAAACGCGATCGTTCTCGATCGATTTCTCGGCGGAACGGCGTAGCGAAAGGTCCCAATTAACTAGAATGACCGTCAATGACAACACTGATGACGTCAGGTACATGTCCTGTACTACAAGCACGGACTTGTATTCTATGCCAATACTCACTCGCACATTGTCTGGAGCATTCGCCTGAAGCTGCCGAATGACGTCACCATCTGGTGCCAAGCCTCTGAAGTTGACCTCGGCTCGTCCTTTTCGTCCGTCTGTCGTAACTACTAGAGTCACCGTGCATCCAAGTTTCGGGTTGACTTGGGATAATCTAATGTCAACATTCTGAGACCCAGTCGATTCCATTGTTGATCTTGGCACCATATCAAACAACACGAACGTCTCATTCATGTTCATGATGACATCAAAATCAACGTCTCTGATGAGGTCGGCAAAATCTCCCCGGTAGTCGGCAACCAAAGCCTGGGCGTTGTCAGGTAACCCCCTTGAATCTTTGGTCTTCCTTCGATAGCTGATTTGTTTCCTGAAATGGAATTTGCATATTGTTAAAATTCACCACATACAATCCATTAAGGCCGATCCATGCAACAGCGGAATAAAACTCACCTTTCCATAAAGTTGCTAAGCCAATGTGCAGATGCATGGAAAAGGTATCGCAGGGGTCTCTGTTCTTGTCTTTCGGCCTTCGTTTCGTTCGGAAGCTCTGCCCACCATTGCCGAAATTCTCTTCCAGCTTGCCCTTTAATATCCTCACCGGAAACAGGGAAACCAAGTCTTCGGCGCTCAAGGAACCAGGTGTTCAAATTGTTTTCCATTTCGGGCCAGTATGCTGAAATAAAAAAGCTAACACGTTTAACATATTTGGAAATATTGATTGCCGATAACCACAGGTATGAACGAAATGTTAGTCCTAGGAATAAAGGTCCCAGGAACAATAATACTGATATTGTTAAAGGCAATGGTCAGGGTCAGTCGCTTTGATGTATAGTGCGACTTATTCTTCCGTCCATGACACAGAAGCGGACTTATTCCGGTCGGTATAGGCCAACAAGGAAGGAAATTCATTTAGCGAGGAATAATATAATGCTTGTAGAAACACTACCTTGTGCATCAGTGTCGTGTTGCCGTTGTCTCCTCCGTCTTCTATGGTCTTGAGTTGATCTATCTCGGAGGGCAAACACGTCGTCATGTGTGCTTAACCAACGTCTAAATGTCTGCGGTGCTATGCAGTGGTGTCTAGCAAATGATGTCGCAGTTTCAGCATGACGTAATCCTATAGCATGCTCCAATTGGTATGTCTCGATAAGGTCAATCTTCTGATTGAGACTGTAGCTTTTCTGGTGCCTACGTGAACCAGGTACAACCTGGTTAGCATCATCTACATCATCATCATCATCATCATCATCATCATCATCATCATCGTCATCAGTAGTGGTATCAGGGTCAGGGCTGTCAACATCATCTCCATGCTCCATTCCATACGTTAACATCATCAGGGTGCCTGCTAGGCCTACCCACAAAATCCATCGCATTGCGTGCATCTTACCAGAAGAACGTGGTCAAAGCAAGATGGCAGACAACAATTATGACATTTGACACGAAAGTGCCCTTTATTGGATTTCCCCCACAAGAAAACGATTCCATAATCGATTAGATAAAATAAATTCATTTGAAAGACTCTGGATTGGTCAACCATTTACATGGACTTACGTAACTTCAATAATCATCACCCTGACTGCAAGGATTACTAGCCCTGACCGCGACCAGGCGTTATTGAATTGACAACATTTACAAGGTTGTCTTCCTATAACCATTGATCAATATAATTGGCTGTCATATTGAATGATTGCAGCCCACCGGTAAAAACTACAGACTGCCATGTTTCTGGACTTAGTCATTTTCGAGCCATTTTCCTGGCGCTCGGTTAAGTGGGAGAAGACAGTATATATGCTCGGCATGGGATACGCTAGACGTTTCCGTCAGAAGGATACGCGAGACATTTCCGTCAGGATATTAGGGGCCGTCTCCAAATTGATTTCGTTTCAAACGCGTTTGAAACGGGCAAAAAGCCTTTATTCTGAAACGAAATTCAAACGAAAATCATCCGTTTATCTGCCGTTTATCAGCCGTTTGAAATGCGTTTGAAAACAAACGCACACCCCAGACGAAAATTTCCACACGCTCCCAAACGAACACGCCCGATCAGAACGCTTGCGAAACGATTTCCAAACGATCGCACTAAACGGATCTCAAACGCTCGTCAAACGATTGTCAAACGCACTTCGTTTCAAACGAAACGATTGTCGAACGCACTTCGTTTCAAACGAACTGGAAACGTACTTCGTTTCAAACGAACGGAAAACACACTATCAAACGAACTTGAAACGTACTTCGTTTGAAACGAAATGTGCACGAAATGCGCATGCGATGCTTTTGTTTCATTCTTCCATTGATTATCTTGAAAGACGGATGTGTATTTCGCCCATTTATCTTTGTTATTTTCGATCTTTATCGGTAAGTCTAATTGAGATTCAACAGTTGCATCTAGAGAAATTTGCTTCTAATTGCTACCGTATCACTGTTTTTAGTACTCGGCCTATAAATGCGTTTTTATAGGCCTATCTTTTCACAGTCCTGCGACATCAGGGCCGATCGCATGTGTTGAATATCAATTCTAAATTCTCATTTCAAGTAGTTAGGCTTGTATCAAGTAGGCCTAGGTCTATGACTAGAATTAAATTAGTACCGATTCGCGCACATCGATCTTGCGGTCGGCCCAGACATGACATGTATGTATAGGCAGAATCATTCCTGCCTCCCAGACTTGCCGTTCTGTAACTGCACATGGATGCTATACTAGTAGTCACTATAGCCTATCCTAGCAATTCCCTATATTGGTACTCTTGGCTCTCCCATTTGAATGAGTCCTGCCAATACCACACTGCAAAAAAAATATAATAAACATCGTCAGCGCGGTGGCCGTATTGCCTTGGTATATGACTATTAAAGTTTCGAACTTACCCACTCTTTATTACCAACCAAATGACCTAGGCCTACTTTATGACGTTAACAGACTGAAGTAGCGTTTGGACGAGTAACTACATGCGTATAAATGTTATAAATTTTAATCCAACCGACAACAACAAGAGACATTTTTTGAGGGCGTTGTGATACTGGGTGATACCGATACCCCCAGATCATTTTTTGGGTGACTGTATTCTCCCCGGTATTCTCCAATGCATTTAAGATTTAAACGATCGTACATGTATTTAAACCCAATCTCCACCACCAATTATTTCAGGTTTGTGTTCAGCATGATGGATCCCGGTGATGTCAATGACATGGGCCTACCAGGTGCAGAAAAAGGTAGGTTTGATTTTATAATGTAATGCTAATTGCTATACTAAAATGCTCTCTTCGAATTTTGATATACCAACCATCTACCGTACTGTATTTATACTTGGTTTCATAAATTGTGTTCACACTTCCTTCTGCCACCAATGAAGATGCCTACCGGAAATTAAAGCTGTTTTCATGTTTTCATTATCAAATCAAGAGAAGGCTATGCTTAGAATAATGAAATTAACGTGCACATTTATCTGGTCAGCTTCGTGAGGTCTTATGGCTTCTGTAGGCTTCTGGTAGTGCATGAAGATTTCATTTTCTGAATGCTCATTCTTTGAAATTGATATTTGAAAAAAAATGTATTAACTCGAACGGAAGGCTGGATTGCAGCACACAACATTTACACTTTGTTATTTTGGTTCACTATGTGATCCTTATTTTGAATATTTTGACACAGAGTCTACGTCAAATCACCGATATTGGCATATCAAATAGAATTGTAATCAATACAACACTATACCCGGGCTTGTCAGCCCGCCCCATGATTGATATGCACGTGCATGGGCCTCTGTCACTTAAAGGGGACTGCGCTGCCACCTCCTATATGAAGCTGCTTCAATTTAGGAGTTATATTTAGAATGGGTAATGAAATGAATGTGTACATTTATCTGGTCAGCTTCGTGAGGTCTTAAGGCTTCTGTAGGCTTCTGGTAGTGCATGGATATTTCATAACTCTGAATGCCAATTTCTAGATAGATTGAAAATATTATTAATACCGGTATTTGTTCTTTATTTTTAATATTTTGGCACAAAGTCTGCGTCTAAATCATCGATATTGGCATATAAAATAGAATTATAATCAATACCGGTACAACGCTATTCTCACTCTCAGTCTTGTCAGCCCGCCCCTTGATTGATAGGCACGCATGTTCCTCTGTCAGTGTCACTAAAAGGGAAACTGAGCTGCCACTTTCTAAACAAGCTGCTTCAATTTAACAATTATATTTAGAATAATGAAATGAATTTGCACATTTATCTGGTCAGCTTCGTGAGGTCTTAAGGCTTATGTAGGCTTCTGGTAGTGCATTGATATTTCATAATTCTGAATGCTCTTTTTTTTAAAATATATTAAAAAATGTATTTACTGGAACGAAAGGCTGGATTGTAGCATGCACACACCCATTTACACTTTGATATTTTGGTTCACTATGTCAGTATGTTATCTTTATTTTCAATATTTTGACACAAAGTCTGCGTCAAATCATCGATATTGACATAAAAATATAATTATAATCAATACCGGTACAACACTATTCTCAGTCTTGTCAACCCGCCCCTTGATTGATAGACACGCATGGGCCTCTGTCAGTGTTACTTAAAGGGAAAAAAGTACACTACATTTCATCAAAAAAAAGATACAAGAAAAGTTTGGATTTGGTACATGTGAAACCAATTTAATCATCATTTTACATTTGTGCAGGAGCTGCCAAGTCTGGAAACTTCTTAGGCTTGACGGCCTATTGGCTATCACTTAAATCTTTTTCTGTTCTGTTGAAATTTTAACTCGGTTCGACTGATGGAGTCTTCATTCCTTTCACGGATGAAAAGACTCACAGAGGAATCAAAAAAATATATCAGCCTACATATGACGTATGCAGTGAAGATTTGCAATGATTGTGTAAGTGGATTTTGGTTAGGATGTTATTACTATTACTAGCGGAGATACTCATGGCGTGTAGGCTTAGTGTTTGATTTGTGATGAACATAAGTTTTGCAAGCGTAATAGAGCCGGTTTATATTAGTAGTCGTAGTTGTAATGTTATGTGCATGGTATATAATTAATAAGTGTGTGTTATGATTTCAGCGTGTTTTCTGTAGAGGCCGTGGGCAGAAAGATAGCAGCCAGGATGAAAGGCCAGCAAAATCAGATTTGGTGAGCCGCAATGATGGATTGCACCCAACTTTGGAAGGAAGTAAGGTGTTGACGCAGCTTGTGAAGATTGCTCTCAAGCTACCGGGGGCTCGTACATCTAAAGTTGAAGATGTGGTTGTTCGTTATCCATATTCGTTCTGCCAGGTGTGCAGGGCAGCTGGACACGGTTCTGAAAATTGTCAGCAGTTTTGGTACAAGTGAAGACTAGACTTGGGTGTTTTTATGTGTTTGTGGTGATTATGATGGTTGTTATTTGAATTGTAGACCTAAAATCTTTTTGTAATGGTGAAGAGTCTTTATATATTGTAAGATTTGAGGGTTTTAATTGTGAATTGATCAGTGGTGAATCGTAATAAATCTGAAAATATTGTCGATTTTGTGTTGGTTAGTATGTTTATTATAGCTGGGTTGTATTGTTTTGTTGGAAATGCGTAGGGCAGGTTGTGACATTATTTTGCTTTTGGGAAGGTAGAAAAAGCATAATGTCTTCAATGCATCAAGTATTGAACTAGAACTGTAAAATGTGCTTTCAGCAAATTTATGTCCATCACCAGGGGGTGATGAGTTGCTCCACAGCCATTCACACGTGGTAATGGCGATTTTACAAATCTGCCCAACATTGCAAAAGGAAGTAGTGTAGTGATCTCCCTGTCTATTCGCTATACCGTTTCGTGAATGATCTATTTCTGGACATATTCGCTCGCTCCTTTCTCAAAACAACACGCTCATTAATCATTCAAACAGTCAGGTGGGCATGATAGATCATCGATAAGCATTTACGGCTCTTAGTTCTGATTTCTACTTTCAACCGTCACACAGTTCTCCGTTTTCTTCGCTCAACATGCTCGACAGCTCGCGGGATCGGCCAGGAGGATGACGTTAACATAACGGGGTGGAGCTTAATACATGCTAATGTATGCGTGATTGACAAAATCCCGGCCTCGCCGGCCGGTGATGTTAAAAATCGGAGCCAAAAAGTGCTTCAAAAGCACCGAAATGATCAGAATCTGGGGCCTATAATCAGCAAAAATCAAATACGTTTGCAAAAGATGATTACGTTATAGAGTTCAGGGCGATGAATAAAAGCCGTAACATCAATATTCATGAAATATCGATGACGTCATTGTGGGGATTGCCGTGTATTAGAACTCTACTAAAAATAATCCCTCATCTTCAATGCCTTGATAGCCTTGTTGATCTGCTTTGCCTTCAACCACGCTTTGTCATCCATGTTCCTCGGAGGAATAGTCGAATCTGTCATAGATGGATTTGGTGCAGCACTTGTAACATGACATACTATTTCCTGAAAGCAATATTACAGAGACCATAAAACGCTATTTCAAAACCCTATCAACCTCTTCTTCGAAACAAGCAACTTAATCAAGCAGTTTTAAACTTGAAGTTGTCTATCCATATGTCTTCCAATGTTTACAATATTTTGCATAAGTTCAATGATTGCTTCTTCATCATTTGATTTAAAAAGGACTTTAAGTCATATAAAATTTATGGCCAAACTTTACTAGCTCCATGTTCCTTCCACATCAATGCAGGCCTAACACTACCGTGATGACTGCTAGCTGGAAAACTTACATATTAATGCGATCACAAATTTCCTTCTCCGAGAATCCGGGCCCGCTGGCAGCACAGTCATTCTTCCCGACCAAAATGAATACGTCAGTGAAAGCACCCCACCGAATCTTTTACATTTTTCTAACAAAGAAACAGTGTTTAACCCTTGAAAAGCAAACGTAATGTGGTCACTGAATGGGCATCCCAGAGCACTATTGTCCACATATTTTAGAATCAAAGCATAACAAATCACCGTTCCTTTTGCACAGGTCGCCATTTTCATGATTTTTACGATAACTCCAGCCGTTTGGAATTCGTTTGAACACAAACGGCAGGAATTTTTCTTTTTCACGGAAACTATTTGAAAGAAAACGAAAAGCGTTTGGAACAGTTTGCTGACAAATTGCGCAATGCCGTTTTTGACGAAACGAAAACGAAACGCTTTTCTAAACGTTCTTCAAACGAATTTCAAACGAAGTTCGTTTAGGGTGAAACGAAATTGCGTTCGCTTTCAAACGCTTATGAAACGGGAATAGTCTGGCCTAATTAAGTTTTTAGTGGATTTATTTGAGCTGGTTTGTTATTAAGCACGACTGTCAATCGCGGAAATTGGGCGAGGATCGTGGAAGGCGTTAATCTATTACCGTGGAGGACTATGTACACGTTTCATACAGGAACATTAACTTTAAAGTATAGATAATGAGTATGGGGGATTATCGAATCCGGTTCCAGTCGCTTATTCGTGGCAATTGAAGATTGATCTCTTGTTTTGTCAATCGCATTGGAATTGTTCATAATATTATGCAAGCACTTGTACCGAGTTTTTGTTTAGAGTGGTGGGAAGTAATGAGGCTTTCAAGCAGGATTAGGCCTATTTTGTTGGCAATTTCGGTGAATTCGAAATGTATTCAGTGCAAATTAAAGGTGTTCCGTAGGGTTTCTTTGGCGTTAAGAATGGATAGGCCTATGGTATGATGAGTTGGGTTTTTTTTGCACATTTTGATATGATGATTTTATCTATTAACAACGGTTTCCTGATTTAAATAAATGTATATGTATGTATGTATTTCGCAATGGGGACACTGCCTTGTGTCGACGAGGAGGGATGTTAACTAGCTGGTCGTTCCTGGTTATAAAACGCTGTAGTAATTGTTTGTTTGGGAAAACTATGTTAAAAGGATTGTTTACTGGGGCAGCAAAGGTTATGATCATTCGATAATTATAGTACTTTTAGAGACTTAGAAGCCATACGAAAGAACTAGGCCCAGACGTTAAGTATTTGGGATAGGTTCCACGGGTCCGGGAGATCTGGGGCTCAAGAGGAACGAGGTCTTGAAGGTAGTTACGGACCTGAGAGGAATACCTGACTGGACATATTTGGGGTTGGGTTAATTAACATATGATTGTGAGGGGGGTAGGGCTTTTGTTGAGTCAGTTCTCATCTTGATTTCCAAGGGTAAGCCTCGTTTAAGGGAACACAGGTTTCGATAAGCACTTTCTTGATTATGCCAATGACTATTTTGTTCAATCCAATTAAACAGTTATTACAAAAACAATTCATTTTTAAATCTGTCTGACTCAAGTCTTCTATCGGCTTGAGTTAGGACAAGAATCCAAACATCCTCCCCCACGTTTCAAAGCTAATAAAGCGTGCTGAAGATAGATGGGAGAAATAGACACCTGTGTTTTCGTTTTTTTTGAAGATGAGGAAGAGTCAGTTTTAACAGGTCTAAAAAGTGTGCTTCTTTCAATAAAACTGCATGTAGTTTTTTATCAATCAAACGACGAGTTTCATTTCAAGACCAGATATTTCCGTTTTTGTCATTCTTAGAAAGAAATGTTTTGAATTTAACTCAAAAAAGTGCTGGATTTAACTCAAACAGCAAAAGTCATTTTTAAAAAAGCTTTAGTTTTTCCCCGAATGCTCGGAAATTTAGTGGACGGATCAGTCATTATATGGGAGATGTCGTGGTTAATATGGTCAACTCTAAAATGTTTGATATGGTGGACGTCGCATTAATTGGCGTCAAACCTCCTCAAACCAATTATGTTAAGAAAAGCAGGTCGGTTTCGTGTTTTTCGAAGTGTTTGGAACAGACATTAGTTACTAAAGCCACTGCTACGAAACCAGGTGAGTCGGCCAAAACCACCGTGTTAACCATGGCAACTGGAATTGACATTACTGGTGCCGGAAAACCAGCTGAGATATTTTTATATGTTGATATGCAGGAGACCAGCTCGGGGATTTCATAGTCGAACTACTGCAAGCCAAAACGAAAAATAAGGACCAAATATTAATTCCGCAAAGGAAAGAAACATATTTTAATTTGAACAGATCAAATGCGATACAGAACATGAATTATCGTACACGCTGATCCAAAATACTTAACTCTAGAATGGCGATCACACATAAGGCAGGTGTCAACAGAGACAACTTGTTGGTGGTATCGTAGCATGATGCAGACCGTACGGTTGTGGAAATAACGAAGGCCAGAGCAACTATGAAACAACTTGCTGCTATGACAGATACGAAACCGGCACAGATACTTGCCAGAGTCACTCCAACCGTGGGACATAGCGCCCAAGCTTTCCTTCCACAGGCTAATACGTGCAAACGGACAATACGCAATGAACGAGCACGACACATTCCAAATGAACCTGAAAATTTGCGTGATCTGGTCATAGACGGCGACTGGGCGTTTACACTTAGGCAAAATGGAGATGACCCTCGTGAATTTCTGCTATTCGATAATGAAGACGAACACAACCGAATCATCCGTTTTGGCTCTCGGGAGCAGTTGGAAGCACTAGCCAATGCCGACAAGTGGTTCATGGATGGCAATTCCGCTACGGCCTCCATGAATTTTCTACAACTTTATATTATACGTGTTCCCCTAGGGGAAAGGATGAACATACTATCAGTTAGCGCATTCATGCAATGAAAGACACTTGACTCTAACAATGAACTCTTTGGTACATTAGTACAAAAATGTGAAAACCAAATATGATATATCCCTGAGCCGAACATTATTATGATAGATTTCGAGTTAGCTGCATTTAATGCACTCTCCGTAGCCCTACCTAGAGCAACTGAAGTCAAAGGTTGCTTCTACCACTTGACGCAATCAACCTGGCGTAAGGTCCAGGAACTTGGCCTGGTAAACATGTACAGGGAGAACGAGGATTTTCGCCATTTCTGTGGAATGTTAGATGGAATAGCATTTCTGCCGTTTGACGATGTCACCGCTGGCATGGGGCATATTCGACAAATTGCTCCACCCGAGGCCAACGATCTCGTGGACTATTTCGACAATACGTACGTGACCGGAACATATCGAAACGTGAATGGACGAAATGGAGCAGCCCCTGTATTGACGCATACCCCCCCCCCCCCCCCAAGAATGTGGAACGTACATGAGGCAACCATCAACGACGACCCTCGTACCAATAACGTGAGTGAGGCTGGGAATAACAAGTTCACGCACATGGTTGGACATCAGCATCCAATAGGGTGTTCAGGTCAAAATAAACCATTATCTATACTATAATGCGCGTTGTGGCCGCTATTTAGGAGGTAATTTTTGTTTCAAAATTGGACCTTGGAAATGCGTCGAATTCTTGCAACCTTTGGCCTTGTAGGTCTGGATCATACGTAAGAGTGTCACTGAGGGTGTCATACGTCGAATATCTTCGTGGTTTTAGAATAAATAACAACTTTTCAGAGAGCATGTCGACTGGAGAGCTCCGCTCATTCTCAAAAGCATACACAAACTTCACGCATATTCTCCCTGCCACATCAGTATTAGCTTCCAGCACGTATGTAGTGCTATACAACCTGGTCCATGGTGCAGGGTATTAGCAGGGAGATTAATGATTAGCCTGTTCTATTTTAGTTCTATTCGAGAAACACTGACCTGAGTGATAAGGCAAATTCTGCAGAGTGGCCTACCGGAACATGCAGTCAAGGTATCAATAAACAGTTATGCCAGGATGGACAAAATATGTACAGTGGCCAGCGCTTGCTCTTTGTTTTATTCTTTACTGACTGATGTTGTCAGTTTGAATTGCGTTCTGCATCTCTCCATGCGCCTGGCTTTGGTCCGACAGTGGCATTGGGTACGGGAGTGGGTAGGTGATATGCCTAATATGTGAGGGCCTTATTTGGAACAGGACCTGCTGTCACTGGTCTCAATGCATTGTGCAAAATAGCGTACTCCAATCAATCTATTGGGGGTTGCATGTAGATAGCAGCAATAAGTCCCTAAATGCAGTTGATTTCGTGTTTAACCTTTAATAAAACTTCAGTAACGTTAGAAATTTAATGTAGCTCAATCATCGTGCCCATTTAACTAATGTATATTGCATTTCAACTTTGCCCGCTCCATGGGTATATGCTAGTATATATAATTATTATTGCAGGCTATAATTCAAGTATCAGCTATTATAAGCATTATGGCTTTTACAGAATGGAAAAATTCCTGTTCAGTCCAAAGTTATAGGCATTTGAACTTCGCAAGACTGGGACATTTTTACCAAGGGCTCCAAAGGGAAAATGCCTTACAGGGTCAAAGGTCAAATGGTTTCCAACATGGCTGCCGGGTGAGAAAATGATCAACATTTTAGCTGTAGGAATCTTATTTATAAATATTTTTCCGCAAAATTTATAGAACGGAGTCATATTATAATGTCCGTCCTAACCAATCCATAATGGCCGCCAAACTCCAAGATGGCTACCAATAATCCAACATGGCCACCAAAACTATGCAACTTGGCAACCTTTTCCGCAGCTCTGACTCCAATTGCAAGCCAAAGGAGTGGTAAAACTTGATGATTATTGATTATGGGTTGGAATTCAATATGGCGGCATTCTAAGATGGCCGCCAAAGACAAATATTGAAATATGGCTGCTAGTAATAAGGATGTTGGCAGATATCATTTCAGTTTCTTAAACTAAGACACTGGTATGATATGCAGCTCGAGGTCAGTCTATCTTCATCCACCAAATCAAGTTCATACATTATTATTCAACTCATTTGCAAATTACAGATGAAAGTAACGGATAATACGTCTCAAGTACCATCAAATGTATTCGCTGCTTGACAACCACAATCCCTCACTGTGCTGAATCTGCCACAATTCTCTTCATCCAGCCATATCTGAAAATAAAGAATAATACCTCAAAATAAAGAATAATACCTCAGTCGGTATTGGTACTTTCAAATATATCATTTATGTAAATGAGACATCTCCCCCAAGGCTTTATTGGTTCAGAGTTACAGATGGTGCTATAGTACACACAGCTATAGCCAAACATGGCCTGGTCACTCACAGAACACTGTCACACTGTCACTCAAACCATGCAATGCTGAATGCATGAACCAGGAAATGAAAAGAAAAACATTGATATTTTCACCAAACTACCCAACAAAACCTTTACATACAGAGCATTCGAGTCTCAGGACTGTCAAGAACAACATTAGTCAACTGTCATGAGATAACAAGAATGAAAACATTGTCGAAATATACAATAAACCTACCCAAACTGACTGAAATCAGCTGATTTTCTAATGCTAATTTAATTGGAAAGGTGCCGGATGTTACGAAAATTGGGCATGCGCCACCATCGGCCAAGTTGGAACTACAAAATAAATTATGAATTCTTGATTCCGCTGGAGATGTCAAATTATTTTCATCAAAACGGAGGTTTATACTTACAATTACAACTAGACGCAAGGGCCCAACGCGCCGCGTAGCGGCAAAAAAGCGAAGCTGGCGAAACATTTATAACGGGTCACCGTCACTTATTATTGGACTTATAGCGCATTTACGGGGTTGCAACTATTTTGCTTTATAGTGTCACCAGGAAAGAAAAGCATGCGACCTAACGCCGATCTATTTGTATAAAGTGATAATTGGAAGGTATATAGTAGGAAATATCAATAAAATAATCATTCCATGTCGTCTTTTAAGGGCATTTTTGATTGTAAAAAATATATGTGTACGTCACCGTAGTCTCTGCAATGATCATTTTATCAGAGCAGTCTCGCGCAAGTAGAAGTTCTTTACCTATTAGTTCTTCACTTATTAGTCTCAACGTCTGGCGCAAAGCCAGACGTTTTCCATTACGATTTCACTACGATGTTTGACAAGAAGGAGCAGTGCGCGAGATATGCTAATGAGCAGACTTCCCTCGCTTGAGTTTCTGAAGAATGTTCCATATCGCGCTAAGCTCATCACTACTGATTATGACAGGCGTGCAACGGTAGGTATCTGCTCCCCAACTTCCACCCTAATACGGTACAATAAGTTACCATTTGATGGGAATGGGACAATGCCCTCACTGTGTATGGAGTCATAGGGATAAGAAGACATTATTCATTAGTGTTGGTACAAGTGATTTTGCCCAAAAAGCATGCGCATTCAAAAAACAAAATATGCAAGGTTACGGTATCATCACGTACATGACCATGACGACGTGCAGAAAGTGCACTGGCCAGTGCATACCCTATGGCTATGTACTAGTAAACATGGTAAACATGAACAACATCATTATTCATCGGCAGTTCATTTTACTCCGAGCTTTTCCTGAAACATATAGCCATGATGATTAGGCCTACCATGTACCATGACAAATAATAGCACTAGATCATGTAGATGTCAACAAGTTCACATGAACCGTATAATCCCGCATGGCGCATGTGGGGCATGCGTCTAAACCAAAGCCCCAAAATCACTTGTTTTGGTCTATTTCACTTGTGTTTCCCCGTCTCCCAGTCCATAATACATTTACAGTTTACAATCCCCGATCATGGCCCAACAAAAGGTCATCGGTTTACTAAAGGAACACAACTGTTCAATGGATTTATAGTTGAATGCGATCAAACTACGTCTTTTCAATCGTGGATTGTAAATTTAACCCCATGGGCCTAGGGAAAGCCCTATAACAATACTTTCGACACAGTTATTATCTCCGCTGCCTCCACCATGTTACACACAGTGCTCACTGCTGATTCTAAAATGCGCCACCAAGTCAAAACAGGACATATGTTCTTCTAGGAATAGATCTCTTTCCAATATTTCGTCATTCCACTATCGTCATCACCTCATCATACTTTCATTGACATTACAGGCACACATCCACAGAGCACTCTTCAAATCATCTACACAGTGGTTATCCAACTAGGATTATAAAGGTAATTTCTTAGCCCCACACAGTGGGTTTCAGTCTTGATAAAGGGGCACTATTGCTAGCAGCTAGGTAGGCAAGATAAAGTTAGACGAAGTAGCCGATAGGGGTCTCTCTTCCCTCAAAGTCCGTCACAACTATTCAAGCTTGTACAAGGAATACATGCAGCGCTCACTCTAACAAGACCCAATGGGAATGTCGCACAGTCATCTGTCAAAAACAAGACCTATGTTGCAGTATGATCTCTTGCCAATATTAAATAATTGCACTATCGTCATCACCTCATCATACTTCATTGACATTACAGGTACACATTGACATAGACCACTGTTGCAGTCAACGACACAGTCGCTATCCAAGTAGCATTTATAGAGGTAATTATCATTATCATACCTCATTAGCATGTGAACCAATCACGTCGCGTCCTTTGCGATCACGGCAAAGCCTCATGGAATAATGTCTTTCACCGTTGAATAATTTTTCATATTCCATGCCTACAACTTCAATTTCTTCATATTCCATGGCTAGAAGTTCAATACTAATATAATATCCAAGATAAAGTTACAAGAAGTAGTCAATAGGGGTCTCTCACCTCTCACTGTATGTCCACACTATTCACGCTTGTACGAGGAATACATTCAATGCTGAATCTAACAACACCCAGGGCCCTTACTCTGTATATTAGTCACTGGAAGATGGCCCATTTCACTCCTTGCTTCTACTTCACCTATAGTCTCATTGCAAACGCCTCAGTTCTATGATATCACATTCACTTTCAGCTGTCATGCAACGCAACAACTGTGCTATCTGCCATCGCACATCAACGAAGAAGTGCAGCCACCCACATTCCACCTCACGTCTGTCCGACCAGCTGCAATCCTCGAGGACGCCCCACTGTACCACGATTTCACTACGATGTTTGACAAGAAGGAGCAGTGCGCGAGATAGGCAAATGAGCAGACTTCCCTCGCTTGAGTTTCGGAAGAATGTTCCATATCGCGCTGAGCTGACCACTGCTGACCATGACAGGCGTGCATTGGACTGGTACAGGTTGGAACTGAACATTGAATATGCTGGTGGTGACGCTTTCTGATGAGAAGTTGGTCGTGACTGATGCAGTATCCTTGGACTTGTCCACAGCATCGTTCAATCATTGCTCTCTGTGCTGCCTTGATTCTTTACCCAAATACTAAGACCAAATGCCTGTTGACTGTGCTTTAAGAGAGACTGGCGCCATGCCTAGAGATATGACTGACCCCTATTGGCAAATTTGTATGATTTTATCTTGCCTACCTAGCTGCTGCCTATAGTCTCCCTTTAACTGCGGAGCACTTCAAAGTCGATAAAATGCCATGTTCCACCTTTTAATGTGTTCAGACCGCCATTTTCAAAATAATCAAGTCAGGACACTGCCTTCTTGTCTCATAATAAATTTTGCTTTCCTCAATAATAACATTTCTTCTTCTTCAATGCTTTCATCATTCCAAACTTCTCCTCCTCTGACTTTTACAGGGGTACAGTCATGGCAATCAAAACCCAAATACTGAGACCAAATGCCTGTTGACTGTGCTTTAAGAGAGACTGGCGCCATGCCTAGTCTCTCTTAAAGCACAGTCAACAGACACCAACCCCCTCAGACTCAGAAACCACAAACGCCCAACCCTTCCTGCTACCTTAATACTTCTGGATCCGTATAAATATAATTTCTATAAGATTTCAGAAGGGATAGTTCGGTGTTGTTTAGGAGTGTCAAATCTTGAAAATGCCTAAAATCGGTAAATATTGACGGAATTTCATCCGGTTTTTGACGAACAGCAATAGTTTTAGCAGTAGAGTTCATTTCCGGATAGATAATTTACATAGGTCACATGCCCTTTTGCGGAAAAGGTGCCAAAGATTTGACGAGCAAGTGACAGCTGGCCACGCCTCGGGCCGTCCTCATAAGCATAACGTTATGGCGGACGTGATGATCGCCACGTCGGCCCAAGTTGTGCGTAATTTCTAATTTCTCCCCAAATACTCGATGAATTTCATTGAAATTTAAGAGAATGAAAGATTAGATACCTGTTTACCTTGGGTATTCCTGGTTTCTTCATACATCATCGATAAGACACCGAAATTAACCGATCTTCAAGAGGTGTGAAAAGGTTTTTTGTGCGAAAATGCGCTTACGGAACGTCGAAAGTCACTTGACCTGAACACCCTACATCTAACTGTGTTTAAATGCATCCAGGCCCTGCAACTGGAAAAACAATCAGTTCGCACATCAATCGCTCAGGACGCTATCGGGAACCCGCCTAGAAAAAAAATTCGAAGAGAGGTGATGCAGCACCAGCAGCGCTGACAGAATCTCTGCTTCGATTGTGTAGCTGAACGCAAGACGATGGAACAGTTCTTGCAGGGCATTGGACATTGCATTCGAATATCGCCATACTCGTGGAATTACATGTAAACTATTATTAATGAGCCAGATTGTGGACCTTTCATACTAAAAAAGAGTGCCTTAAATATCATTCATCCACATGGCTTCATCTTGGAACTTTCATTATGTGCTTCTCAGAGAAGGTTTCTCCTTAATAGGGTTCCACAAATGGTTTCATCATCTTCCATATTGTGCCTCAAGGTATTCTTTCATAGTGTTCTAACAAATACTTTCACTGCACCTTACGTACATGTATAAAATGATTATTCAATAACCGATACTCTGTGTGTTTTGTACTTATTCACACACCCATCGTCAACTTCAGTACTTACTCTGGGAGCATATTCTCAGACGTATGTCCAAAACATACTGAATTACAAATAAATTGTTTCATACGGATATGAGAATGTCTCGACTGTAATTAGATAGAACAAAATAAAAACAAATTCAGATATCAATTCCTTTTCTTCTATCCTCTGTGTTCCAAGAAATAATGTCATAAATAGGGTGACATTGATGAAGACTAGTAAAGCGTAAGATATGCGCTGAAACCCAGTATTCAGACATTACTTGAGTCCTTGTTTATAAACCCAGTGGTTTAAACATTACACAAATATGAACCAAACCACAAAGCAAATAATGAAATGATATTGCTAGAGAGAGACTATGCCCAAACAATCCCGTGTTCCTGAATTATCTTTATTTTCACATATGGCTACATTTAAAGGATTTGCACAGCAAAATACCCCCATAAGTATGGGAAAGTAAATGTCCATCTAAGTTCGGAATACATAAGATGCCCCCTTATGTATGGAAATATCTCGTATTATTATTATTCACTTCGGCGGACAATTATTTTCACATAGGACTACCAATATACCAATTTTCGAGTCAATGAAGCCCCGCTTACCGACGACAGATGCTTCGCCATAACATAAGCTCACCCACCTCTCTGAGAGGTGAGCTAAGATTAGCAAAATTTCGTTTGAACCAGGGTTTGGGTGAGATTTTGCTATGGGGAAGTGTCTGTCGTCTTTTGGCCGGGCACAATTCGTAACTACTGGGTCACTATTACCTTGAACATTGGTACATTTATCAGTTAACCCATTTGCAAAGGGAATTGTCCTAGAATCTTTACAATCATCATGATCTTGATAGCCGTGTTTTGACTATTGAAAACCATAACGGTGTACTGGCAATTTGATATACATATTTCTAAGGCCTATGCAATGCCTACGCAATAGAAAAAGAGAGAATTCAAATATATATTTTTTTTTAATTATGAATTTTGTTTATCTATTTATGCCTTTTTGTGTACCTATTTTTCCATTCCCTTTTTCCCCGGTACCTTTATTTCCGGTACTTTTATTTCATGTACTTTTATTTTCTATACCTTTTTGTCCGTACCTTTTTTCCTGTACCTTTTGTTCCTGTACCTTTATTACCTAGATTCGATATGTGGATATGATCAGTACATATTTTGACACTCAATTTTTCCTGTTTTGATTGGCTATACTGGCAATTATACAATATCATTCACACACTCAGGTCATCTTAAATTATGAGGTGTAACTCCACATACAGTTTACTATCATAAATGTATGTTTCTTAACTGGAAAACCATAAAAAAGTTGTTTTATGATAGCCCTCTGCTCTTCATATTGGGCTTAATGAAAGTATCGAACATATTTGACAGGAGGATTAGACCTATATGACAACATAAAGCTTACATTGACAACGTTTTTTCGGCACAAAATAATAAACGAAGTGTGTTTTTTCTCTATATTCAAAGAACACAATTGGTACATACCTTCTCTTGTGCTCGTGAACTGATTGAATATGACCAAGAGTCCCTTCGTTCCATTGTTTGGGATTGAATATATTTCGTCATTTCTATCGTCTCGGTGTGGAATGGCAGTAGCTGTGAAAAAAAAAGTTAATTTAAGATGGAAACATCGAAGGTGAATTTGCCCGACCTAACACAAAAAATTGCTTCTTACGCTGAGATGACCAACATATTTGTTTTCATTGTGGTCCATGGATTGTGTATCATTTGACATATTTGAGTTACAAACAACTTGCTATCAGGTATAGAAGTAGCCGATTGTGTTCTGATTAGTCTGATTGCCCCGTGCTTTGGACCACAGCATTGCAACTGATGATGAAGGCATACCAATATCTTTCTTATGAAAGTACAACTAAAGGAATGGGCGGCATTCATTGCAGTATGTTTGTTCTTCTTCTGTTTCATCAGTAAACTATTTTTCTGAACGTGTTCGATGCTTTTCCAGTTTTGTTTCAGCTCTTAGATAGCAGAAAAAAGCGCTGGTATTCGTTACTTTCAGTACTCGAAAGTCCTGGGGCGAACGATCTTTCCCGCCACGTGAGTGCACGCCGATATCAAAGGTCATATCACCCCGCTATTACGACGCAACGTAATTTCCATCATCGTCGCAATAGTGGAGTAATCAAGCGCCATCAGTTGGGAAAATTGATATCAACGACTTGATATGTTAAGTTCATTGTTCAAAGCGATTGTCATAGTAGATGAGTCAAGACTGAAATATCCATACTGGTACCTTTATTTTGCCTAAGCCATTGTGCCACAGCGATCTTTTTTGTATAGTCTTCAATCAACTCAACCAAGACACTCTCACAATGGTTGTGAAGCGCACACTCTAATGCAACGTAAGAACCTTTTCTGATGACTTTTTTCCTAAAAATGAAAATAGTTTGAAACACATGCATAACGCTTAAACGAATAAGTAAACGGTGATCATCTATGTCCTCGATTTGATCATTGTACTCATCTTGGCTGGATCTGAAATTAGGTGTCCGTGTACCCTTTTGTCAGGTGATCTCAGTGACAAAAGTATAGTGAAGTCTGATTCCTAACTTGGCGAAGAGAGGACCAAATCCAAAAACCGGCCATCTTGGACGCCATTTTATATTTTTCGTCGCACATGTTAAACACACTGTTGTTTCCGATAAGTATTTTAAGTAATTTATTCACTGAATAAGTTATGCCACATAGCCATATTCGATGCCATCTTTAAATGAAATGGTCCAGGGATCATGTGCTCACCTCGGGTAATGCTAATCAATGTCATTCGTAGTCGATATTGGGAAAACTGTTTTGGTTGTTGATGTCAATTCTGCGATCTGAGAAGAAGTGGTGCGGTAGTGCAGCTTTATTGAGAATTTAACGATTTTATTGAAGTTTCAAGATGGCCACCTGGCGGCCATATTGTTTATGAGATTTAGCGTTATTGCTGCGTGTACATTACCATATCATATGTAATAGGACTTCGTTGAATTTTCGAGATGGCAGCCTGGCGGCCATATTTGTCATTCGATTTGACTGAAAATTTAGGATATTGTAAAGAGTGCATAGATACATAATCGCATGAAATTTGGTTGCACTCCGAGCACTAGATTCGGAGTAATAATAGGACATTTTTAATTTACAAGATGGCCCCTGGCGGCCATATTGGTTATCGGATTAGACTGAAAATTAAGGAAATTGTTAAGAGAACACAGATACATACTCACATGAAATGTGTTTGCAATCCGATCATCAGTTTCAGAGAAATAGGGCTTTCTTTATTTTTCAAGATGGCCGCCTGGCGGCCATTTTGATGTCCTCGCGAGCTACATTTTTGGGGTAGAATAGAGGGTCAACAGAAACATGTTCTCATACGTTTAGAACTTTCCAGCTCGAATAGATACAAAACGTGCCACCTATCGATGATTTAGCGACCTTTGACCTCTGTGACCTTGAAAAGTAGGTCAAATAAAAAAATGATATGTGATGCATACTCGCTAGGAGTACTCACCAAAAAATTATAAAAATATTACCAATATCACGGGTCCTATTGCATATCTTATTTTTTTGCATTATGCCCCTGGTGCCCAAACCAGGGTCCTAGTACATGTATACCAAATTTAAAGTCCATACCTCAAGCAATTACGAAACGTGCCGCCGGTGGACGACGACGACGACGACGGACGCCACGTCATCGCATAGGCTCACGAGGTGAGTAAAAAGGTCAGGTAAATTTGCGAACCGCTCGCCGAACAGGCATATTTTTTTGCCCTGTTTGGCAAGCTGCATGTTGCACAGCATTGAACATCAACCAAGTTTGGCAATTCTACACTGTTTGGTGAGCCGGAGACTTTACAACACATTAGCCAATCGGAGAGCACTGACGTCATATTTGAATTAACGGGTGCATTATTAAAAATGGCCGATTTCTCGCCCTCGATTAATTTTCTTTTACTGAACCTGTGTTCCTGGCAAAAGTATGTTCGAGTATGTGACTAACTGATAGCGCAATAAATACATTTGGTACATTGCTAAGGTCCTTCGCTATAACTCCATCAGTGTTATCCACCGCTTTGCCATTGAATGATAATGAACTCCTCGAAGGCTAAGTATGAATGAGTTCGAACCTCTTTCCAGGGCAAAACAGTCGCTGAGCTTGTAAAATAGTCACTTTCTTAACAAACAGCTTCAAGGGCTCAAATTCCACTTAACCGTTTGTATGTTGTTTTTGACCTCCAACAACAGCATCCAAAGCCATTGAAAAGCGTTTTGTTACATATTTGTGTTCTTACTTTGTTTTTTGTTTTGTTGTTGTTGTTGGTTTTTTAGGGCGGAGTAGTTGTTTGCCGTTTACGCTTGAATATATAAAACCATAAGTAGATTCTAGCTGTACTGCTTTTAGTTACTGCAGTGTCTTTCAAATAAAGAGTCAGGTCACAGCAAGTTTCCTTTAATCCCACAGCTCTCTCAGGAAATTAACTGGAATCCATGACGAATCCGGTTTTAATTCAGCTATAAACTGAGCTGAGGTGCAAAACAATGATGGAACGACCAAAATTCAACGAAAAATATTTACTCTGTACTTAAGGCACACATATGATTCATCGGGTTACAAATACGTACTCTATTAATAATGAAGACGAGAATGATCTAAGAATTTAGGCATTTGTGTTGATTAGCTGCTAATTGCCAAACATAACAATAATCAAACTACAAAAAAGCTGCACACAAGTGGTATTACGATGACCCTGGGCTAAAATTGACCTATTTAGCATACTAATGAGAGACATAATTACATAATCCAGTTTAGAATGAGGGAATAATTTGAAAAGAAACGGTTGACTAGGAGAGTGAGAAAGATGTTGTGGCGCTTGTCCTTGAAAAGTGACCTAATTAATGCCCTAATAAGTGACCTAATTTCGTGTGCCCTTGAGCTCCAATGTTGTTGTGAGGTAATGGTTTGAAAAAAAATTGTTTTTGAGTGTAAGAGTGATGTTTTGACGGAATGACTGTGTCCTTGTAGAGTGAAGGTCATTTCTTCCCAAACCGCATGTGACCATGTGTTGTGACCTAATTAGTTTGCTAATGATATGTGTTGTTGCGTACAAATGACCTTGAGTTTGAAATGTGGGAGTGATTTGCAAATAGCCTTGACTTTGAGCTTAAAAACGGTGTTTTGGCCGAAATCCTTGAAAAGTGTAGGTTATTGTCATCCCAAAGTGTAAGTGACCATGTGCTATAACAGTCTTGCCCTTGGAGTGTAACATGGATGTGAGAATAACTGTGACCTTGAGAGTAAGAGCTCTGTTTTGCATTTGCCAAGCGCAGATGCTTGATAGACGTAAACACATTTAATAAAATGATTGTGTTGTTTCTTTCTAACCAGATTAGGCAAACACACACGTAATTTAATGGAAATCAATATTGAGGTCACATTGCATGCGCACATCATCAGGACAAGAACGTGTTTGCATTCATCCAATAGAACAGGTTTAATATAGATTGAAAAGTATTTTATAATCTACTGTATTGTTCCCTTTTTTCCCATCTGGCTTACCGAATAAATACTAACAGGGGTTTCATGAAGGTCTCGGTGTGTCCTCATGTTGCGTACTTTCTACGAACTCGGCCGAGTATTGCGTGCAACCTATATCAAACCCGATTGCTGGTTTACCTGTGACGCACGATACAGCAGGTATTTCAGAGTTGATGGATATTTTATCGGGACATCTTAACTCCTAAGTGGGCAAGTGTGACACAAGCGAACATGGGCGACAGTCAAAAGAATATCAGACAGCGCGAGCTTCTCCTGCTCTTGCTGCGCCCATTGGTGATGAAAATGAATTGGAAAGCAAAATATTCGAGCAGTTTCAAACTTGTCACAAAATGCTCTCGTCTTTTGCGAATGGTCAGTTGTGTCTTGATCCTCTCCAGACCCGGAAAATCTACGAAGATATTCTCCTTCAGAGGGTTCTGGAAATGATATGCGAACCGATAGTCGAAGCTTTGCCTGAAATGGAGCGGGATAACGCTGAGGTTATTCACACCTCACAAGAGGCAGCAACTTCCACCGCTCATTTGAACCTTAGAAGACAATCACCTGAGCGGCAAATTGATTTTGATCAGAGGGAGAAGCAAGGGGAAAGAAGCAGGCCCGAAGGTGATCACCCGATTCTAAGGAGTCTTGTATTGCAGGGCAATACACCCATACCTTCGGATGTCGGAGATCGCTACTGTCAGGAGAATACTGCACCACTACCATATCCATTAAACGTGCATGATTCCCCTGAAGATATCACCTTTCATCAGTCTTTTTTTAGCGGTAGGCGAGCACAAGAAAAAAGAATCCTAATAGGGGTGCACCCTGGTGGTAACTGTATTGCTGCACGCAATACTTGAAGTGTTGGTGACAACGGAGATGGTGATGGTGATGATGATGATGATGAGTCAGACTCTGATGCTGATGAGGCACAATAACATGTTCAACCCGTGTTTCAAATAGTATCGACTCATGAAACAAACATTCCAAAATATAAAAAAAGGCATAGAAATGCAAATCAAAGTTGACACTTTGGAAATAAGTACATCATACAACGATGAACTTTTCCAACTGGGGCTTTTGTGTGTTTTTTCAACCTATTTTTAGGGTATCTGCATCGACTTAATCCGATGGGTAGAAACGAGAATGTGCAGTATTTGTATAACATCTACCAGGATATTGTTATTGTAAGTTATCTAATCTAATCTTTCTGAATTAACTAACCCACTTTCATTTTATTTTCGGTGTAGTGGAGAGAATGCTGAAGCCTTCATCAGTGACATTTCTTTTTCCCAAGATGAACTTCACGCTGAGATAAGGGCAAGTCTGGTAGCTGTAAACAATGAGGTAAGCTTTCCAACATTTGTTCCAATATGTCTAATTCCCCGCATTTTAATTGATATCCTATTGTGCAATTTGAATATAGGTACAACATAAACAAACATGTTCAACTCACACTGCAGGCTAAGGAATGAGAAGAACGTTGCCCTTGACCAAAAACCGCGCGGTCCAGCCTCATGGGTAGGGAGTTCAAAAAAGGCAGAGAGCTGCAGTGATGACTCCCATCTTAAGAAAAAAAGACAGAAAGCTGATTACATCCTCTCAGCTCTAGTGCCAGAGCCAGAAACTCGACTTGCGGCAGCGGTAATGTTGAATCTGCCCTGTGTGGTCTACCCATACCCGTGGTGAGTTGATGATATTTCTCCACAGATTGTGCAAGTGGTCATAATTTTTATTACAACTCAAGGTTTACTCTTATTGCCCCCTTTTTTTACCTTACAGAATGAGTGGCGGGATGTGCTTCTCACCTTACAAGGTGAATGGGAAAGCGACCCGGCTAGTCTCACCGCAGAGTTGCGTAGGGTGACCCTCGAGTTTTATACAAAGGTATTTATCATTCATTGTACCTCACTATTGTCTCCCTTTAGCCACTTATCTTATAAACACCTAACACTTCTTTCTTTCTTTGCTAAAATAGGCACTAGGCGTACCTGTAGTACTTCCAGTAACTTTAAACTTTGAACTACTCCTGGCCTTATCTTTTTCCTTTTAATTATTCCCCTGTGTGTGCTTAGGATGCTCAATTCCTTTGATTGTTTCCGCCGCTGCTATCTGGTCCATTGATTCTTGGTTGATAAACTCCCTCAACGTTTCCACACATTCTTGGAGCTGATACTCTCTCATCCATCTCTGGTATCATATTAGCAAGTTTTCATTCAGCTTCTTCTGAAGTGCAAAGAACAACGATCCGCGACCAAGTTCAGCCTCCATCCCCGATTATACAAGTTCACAGTCAACGCGTCTAACAGTTCAGCAAATTTCTCCAAGTCGCGAGCATAGCCTTCTCGCATCGGTTTGAAATTTTCTAACTCGTCAAAGCGTAACTTGATCTGTCGTCTCTCACCTCCAAATTTCCTTTCTAGCCTCACCATAGCTGTATTGTAAGCCGCCGCTGAGTGTCCTAACCCCTCTACGACTTTTAAGGCTTCTCCTTGCAATGATTCCCTCAATCTCAGTAACTTGTACTCTGGGCTGCATGCTGCCTGATCCACACATGCATCAAATGCTGCTTTCCAACGCAGATACTGTCGCTTATCCCCCGAAAACTTTGGGATATTCACTCGTGAAAGGTGCCTAGTCGGACCAAATATTTCAGAAGTGGAGTGTGATCGATATCCCTGCTCTGGTTTACCTGCTGGGGTACTTGTATACACTGGCATGGAAGTAAAGGGTGTTGCTCCTGGATTCAATGGATGCTTGTTAGATGGGCCTAAATAACTGCTCTCCTCTTTAGATCATGCAGGAGTATTCTCTCGCTTCCCCGTTGCCTTATATCCGTCTTTCTCTGGTAGTTTCCTATAACCTAGCGTTGTCTCTTGCTCCTCAACTTTCGAAATAGCAACAGCTGTTGCTGAGTTCTTACACTCCGTTGTTACAACTGGCCTTTTGGTAACGAAGTCCTGAACTTCCTGTTTTTTCCCACTCGTACTCGACATTGACTTTTCGATTTCTCTTATTTCTGCCTCGATTTCGCTTATATCTTTTTTCAATTCTTTCATCGACAATTCCACTTCCTGGTCGGAACCGCTAACCGCCATTGCAACTTCATTTTTCGGCTTTTCTTTCCTCGATTTTTCCATGCTTTCCAGTCAGTTTCTCAAAATCTTCAATCACCTCTGCCTCATCCACATCTTCCTCATAAAGTTTCACAAGGAATTTTTTATTTTTGTCTAGTGTATGCCCTCTTCGCATTTGATTTCTGCTTCTTCAGTTGCTTCATACGTGCCTTTTCCATGGTTAGGCCTGCTTGGATTAGTGTCTATAGAGCATGTACACACGATACGAATATCAAAAACTATTACTGCACCACAAAGTCAACAATCAGATCAACTCTTTCCTCCTGACTCCGACTGATACTACGGCTACACAACGATTCGGCTCCCATTATGCTCGACGGGCATCTCAGCACAGCTTCCTACACACATGCACAGTGCATACGGCGACACTGCGTACATCGACACGTACAAATGTTTTTACGACCACGAGGTCGGGTGTGACCGGGTTGTCATCGTCACTTCTCGATAATTTTACCCGTCATTTAAATACTATTTCCCTCCGTATACTTATTTCCTATACTGTCCAGCTGTTTCAACCTCTCTTATTTCACGTGTCTTCTTTAGGCACACAGGTTAAACTTTTAACCATCTAGACCCACTTTTTGCCAACTGCTTGGCTCAGACCGCCCTTCAGCAGGCCATACTGCCTGGATGGACTGACCAAGATCTATTCTAGATAAAACTCCGACATGCAACTTGCGTAAGGATTGATTTGAAATTGAACTTTTGTACAAGATAGGTTGCTACCACTTCCTAAATCCCGAAACAGGATGTTATTAAGGAATTAATAACCCAGTCATCAGATAATACTTCTTATGAATGCCTGCAAATACTGTAATAGTTGCAATAAGTGGCTGTTGCGGGAAATTAGAAAAGGCCTGTATTTTGATTGATACATCGTATCAAAAGCAAGAGTTGCATTTCAATGGACCAAGTTAGCTTTTACCACGCTTCGACTTATCATGAATGGATAAAAATTTACAGGCCTTTTCTGACTGCCCGAGTAGGCCACTTATTGCTGCGTTTACAATATTCAGCTTTTTTCAAAATTGTCATCGTTGGTTTATTTTGTGTATTCAAAACGGGACATGGAAGCACCCATAGCTCGTGTTTTATGCTCCCTGTCACAACTTAGCACGCATGCATGACTCTCTCCATGGGCACAGTCAGACTTTTCCCCGCCACTGAGTCGACTACGTTATGCCATGACAGTCTCATGTTAGTATCACAGCTCCGCTAATACGGTATGCTATGAGATTGTCCCTGCATGAACCACTAGCAACTATGCACATAGCTTAGGTTAATGCTCTTAAATATGGGATGTGACTGTCTCTTCAGGAAAAAACAGCAATTATGGCCATCCCTTGGCCATTCGTTATGCTGTGATTATATCCTAACATGGTCTCCCGGTGTGGTCACAACTCCACTTTTAGGAAATGAAAAGATGTGACCGTCTTTCAGGAACAGTCAGCAGTCATGCTGTCATTTTATTGAAAATCTCATGTCGGGGTCACAACTCCATAGTAAAGAAATGTGACGGTCACTCCGTGAACAATGAAAATCATGCCCACCCTTGAGACTTTTGTTATCCTGTGACTGTTTTATATTGGAGTCACAACTCCTCCTACAAGAAATATTACGTGATGATGTGACTGTCGTTTCAGGAATAATCAGCAATAATCACCCCATAGGCTTACCTCAAAAATAAAAACAGGATGTGGTTGTCCATTCAAGAGTTATCAGTCATCAAGCCTGTACGGCCGCCCAGGCTTACGTTCTGCTGTGCCTCTCTTATGTCATGTATGTCAGGGTTACAACTGCTTAGGAAAGACAGGTTGTTACGATATCTTCATAATCAATCAGCAGCTTTACCCACCCTTTTAGACTTGGTTTATGATGGGACCGTCTCACGACTGTCGGTGTCACAACTCCTTGGTAAAGACGGGATGATAGGGTCTCCTAAGGAATAATAACTGAACAATCATGCTCACCCTTTAGACTCACTCTTTACTGTGAATGTCTTAAGTCAGGGTCTCAACTCTATACTAAATACGAAATGTCACTGTCTCTTCAGGATCAAGGAACCAATCATACATGACCATCCGTAAGGCTTAGGTTGGGTTGAGACTGTCTTGTGTCCGTGACACAACGCCATAATATTGAGGCAGGATGGGACAGTCTCTGCTTGTATATGCTGTGATTGTTTCATATCGATGCTACAACCGTCACAAAACAAATCGGACGGTTATGCTGTAACTGTCGTGTTAGTGTTACAACTCCATGGGACATGTAAGACGTGATATGAGGGTCACCACATGAACAATCAGCAATTATACCCATTTCATAGGCCTAGGTTATGTTGCAACTGTCTCATATGGCAGTTTCACAACTTCATAGTAAAGATGACGATATGTGACGGTCTCCACCGAACAATCACTAAACAATCATGGCTATCCTTTAGACTTGATTTATGCTGTGAATGCGTAACGTCAGGGTCACAACTCCATGGCAAAGACGAGATGTGACGGTCTCCTTTTTAGGAACAAAAATAATCATGCTCATCCATTCATCTTAGGTCTCGTGTCACAACTCCATAGTAATGACTGAATGGAACATACTCCGTTTGTGAATGATGTGACTGTTTCATATCAGGAACAATCAGCAACCACGTCCATTTCTTCATAGAAACGACGGGATGTGACGGTGTCTGCAGGAACACTTAGCGACCATGTCCACCCCTTAGGTTGGGTAATGATAGGACTGTCTCGTGTCAGTGTCACAACTCCATCATCATAAAGACAAGATATGACGGTATTGCTTGTGTTTGCTGTAACTGTTTCATTTCGGTGCCATCACTCCACTTACAAAACCTTAGGACGTGATGTGACTATGAACAATCAGCAATCATGCTCACCCCATAACCTTAAGTTAAGCTATGACAACTTATGTGTGTGTGCGTGGGGGGGGGGGGGGAGTGTCACAATTCCAAAGAAAAGACAGGATGCGGTTTCCCTTCATTAACAAACAGCAAGCATGCCCACCCCTCAGGCTTAGGCTAAGGTGTGTCTGTCACATGGACACAACTCTATTTAGGTAAGACAGGATGTGGCGAGCTGCTTCGAAACAATTAGCAGCCATGCCCACCCATTAAAATTGTCTATGTTGTGGACTGTCTCACGTCGGTCGGCGTCACAGCTAATCCTTGATGAAGACGGGATGTGACTGTATCTTTAGGAACAACCAACATTCATGCCCATCCATTACGCTCAGGTTATGCTGTGACTGTCACGTATCAGTATCGCAACTCCATAGTAAAGAGATGTGACGGTCTCTGCAGGAGCACTAAGCGATAATGTCCATCCCTTAGGCTTGGGTTTTACTGTGACTGTCTCATGTCTGTGTCTGTCTGGTATCAAGGTAAAGTGCTACACCCAAAGCCATACATCCTCTTAAGACATACTACCAAGTAAAGTGGCTTGTCCAATGACCTATGCGTATGCGTATAAGGTGAAGCTGTATCACTTACCGGGACATTGTGTAACTTGAGTAATAAAGTGGTTGGGTACATGTTAAGATGCATTAGCAAGCCGGATGATCATATCATCATGTGCCCAAATAATCAGTTACCAGCACCCCGCAGTCGAGTGTTATGGTGTCAAGAATAACGTTTAATCCCGGTCTAGACCTGTTATCCGTTAGACGGACACGCGCGAAGCATATCTCAGTGAAACACTTCCAAGTTTCATGCTTCTCTGTGTCTTCTTTGAGGAAAGTTTCCATGTTTCATTGGAAAAAGTTTCATGCATAAAGCAACTGATGGTGTAGAAGTGGAAAATCAAATGAGCCCTGTAAAAATGTGTCCTATTGTATTCTTACGAATTATGTTATTACTCATTCAGTAGTATAAAAGTGACAGTTTGAACTCACAAGTCATCCCCAGTCAAAACCAAACACAGTCAACCTTCAGTCAACTCAATCACATAGGATACTTCAGTCAACTCATTTACATAACAACTCTGACCATAGAATCCTACTATGATACCATTGACTCAAGAATCCTACTATGATACCATTGACTCAAGAATCCTACTATGATACCATTGACTCAAGAATCCTCTTACCTTACATCCTGACTCAATAATCCTATAATCCTTGAAAATCAGAACGTTAAAAAATCACAAAAGTTATCAAAATTGTTCAAATGAATAAACGTTCAAAGTTGTCAAAATCAGAAAAGTTGAAAAGTTGAAAAAATTTGATGTAATTAAAAAAATTCAAAAAAGTTGAAAAATTAGATTTTTCTATAAATAAAATGGATAAAAGAATCATTGTACTAATCAGTCTCCTTTGTATATCATTTACAACAAATGTCATTCTAACAGGTTTACAGTTTAGACCACATAAAACACCTATAAATATTACTGATTTTCCAATGAATTACACATGTTTACTTGATTCAAATAGATACTTAATTAAAAATAACATATTTGGGCATATATGCTATAATCATTGGCTAGATTTGTCAATTATTGACCTAAGATATTACAAAGTTGGTTATTTTAATTTGACAAATTTGGATAAAATTTAACTTTATTGGATAGTTTTCATCCAATAAGATTAAATTCAATCACTACTTTTGTCTCAGACACTTTAAAAGTCCAAACAGTCTAAACTGATGAATCTGAAGTCATTTCAGATTCTTTCGAATTGAATATCATTTCCTCAAATTCACTTTTTGAGATACTTCCGTTATCGAGAGCTTTGGACAGTAAATTGTTTATTGAATCTAAACTAGATTTCATCAAATTCACTTTTTCAAGGTGTTTTTTCGATTTTTCTGTAATCTAGGAACTACAATTTTTCCAGTTAAACCTAACACAGTACAAATAGCAGTAATTGGAATACTGACAACATTCCCAATTACAGTTGTAGCACCAATTGATGCTATTGTTACACCAGTAATATACATTGTAATTTCACATCCATGTAATACTTTACTTGATTTTTTATATCTGTTATGTAATTTTCTTCGTTTAATTATTCCCAATTCTATTTCATTGATTTTATCTTGAATTTTTTCAAGCCTAAAGTTATCTACTTCAATAAAATCTACTTCATCCATTTATTATAAGTCTAATTCAATCAAAAGACACATATTATTTTAGTAGCAAATTAACGCTAAACGCAGATTTAAATTCAATATTTTCATTTTCATGATTTTGTATCTGTATTTCAATATATGTATAATCATAGGACTGAATAGCTACTTTTTCAGATGATGTATATTCATCAATGTCTCCATAATGTTTACCTTTTGGTACATATGTAGTAATGATATCACTACGTTTTCCATTCATAAAATTGTTGTTTGTATCAACTATGTTACAAGAAATACAGTATTCGTGATGGGGTAAAAATTGACAAGTATGCCTACTTGTCAAAAATTGGTTTTGCAGAAATATTAAATTATAATCTTCACCACAAAATCCTTACATCTCACATATATCATGATCTGGCCTAATAATAACATCTGGAGCCATCTGTATAGTTGTCCTTCCTGAATTGGGAAGATAATCAAATTTGACTTTACCAGATTGACCTAGTTTATCTAACAAATCTTCAAATACATGTACTTTCTTAAAACTATCAAAAGTATAAAATCCATCTGGTATACTTATATTTTTCATACTCCACATTCCTTCTCCCACTTCGTCTTCCTCAGATACTTTAAACTCAATATGAGTATTTGTCAAATTAAAATATGTGGTTGGAATAATAGCCTTTACAACTCTTACTGTTTTATAATTACCTATACTAACAGGTAATTCACAACGAGTTTGATTATGAAATCTAATGTTCATTTATTTTACTAGAAATTTTATTTGCTTTGTGTTTAATAGTTCCAACATTATTCATCAAAACCTGAATGATGACTAGGATTGTCACTGCTATTGCAATAATCAAATGTTCAGCTAAAAATCCTACAACAGAAGCTCCTGCTTTCAAAACTGTAGAAACGACACTTCCAATAATTCCAGGTAACACAGATAGTACTTTTGTTCCTAGAGAAAGTAACCAATTTTTAAATTTGATTAATCCTTCTTTAATTTTATTTCCTGGTTTGTCAGGTTGATCAGGTTTGTCAGGTTGATCAGGTTTGTCAGCTTTGTCAGGTTTTCCAGGTTTTCCAGGTTTTCCAGGTTTACTAGTTTTACTAGGTTTGACTAAAGAACCTATACTAGCTCCAATTGCAGATATAGTCAAAATAATTGCACTTACAATTGTTGCAATTTTAAAACCTTTTAATTCGAATAATGCTTTCAGTCTTTCACCTATGGGATTATTTTCATCATTTACTGTTTTACTGTAACTTTCAGCTAATCTTTTAAAATGTGTTTTCGATCTTTCTTTTACATATTTAATTCATCTGATTCTGCTTCATCTACTTCTTTTAAATTTTCTTCTTCTCGTTGAATCAATGGTTCCATTTCTAATTCATCTCCTTGTTCATTCATATACCTAATTTTATTTCTTAATCTTTCACGAATTTTTGAATATTTTTCTTTAATATTTTGCCACATTCTTCTGAAATATTTTATAATTTCATCTTATTTTGAATCACCTGTTTTTACTGGCGTTTCTGATTTCAATACATTATCTTGAAGTTTAACTCTATCTTTAGGTGTAGCTTGAATATTAGGATTCATGAATGAAGTTTCTTGAATATCAATCTCATCATCTGGTTGTTGTAATACATTTGAGTCAGCTGCTTGATTCAATCTTTCATTCAAACTAATTGACTATGGAATTCCAGAGTCAGCTGCTTGATTCAATATTTCATTAAAACTTCCTGACTTGGGAATTCCACCAGTTGTTTTTGGTAAACTCTCTGGTAAATCTACTTCTCTAAAATTTCTCAGAAATTCAGCTCTACCTTTTCCTTTTATTGATCTTGATGCATATGGGTCAACATTTTCTTGAGTTAATCTAATTAGATTATCATTGAATGTTCTATACTAAATATGCCTATCAACACCTATCTCTAGTCTTGCATACATTTCGTTCCTATCAGTTACTAATTTTAGCCTATTTCTTCTCATATAATCATTTAAAAATCTATCTTTTCTATCAATAATGTCTTCTCTTGCAAGTATAGATTCATTTAAAGGTTGTGGCACATCTCCAGCCAATTCTGACTCAAGGATAGCATTTCCTCTTTGTCCACTTTCTAATCTATCTTCAAGTGTTTCATCTGGAGGTGTACCATATATTTCATCAGGATCATATGCTGGATTTTCATAATCAATTGGATCATAATCTGCCATTGTTTATTTTAGATAAATTTTGATAAAACAGCAGAGCCTATAACACTTCCTGCAACATACATTTGTTCATATTTTTTCTGATTAACACTAGGTTTGTACACCATTTCAGGCTGAGGATTTCTTTCATCATATGCTCGAATAGCATCTGACATATCTAAAAAGTCACTTTTTGCTTGCATTTTTTTCTGTCTTTGTTCTGATAAAAAACCAAGATGCTTTATTCTATTCTGACTCCATTCTGCTGACTGTTTTTGTAATTTTTCAATCGCCATATCATGTAGTTTACGCTCTTCCGCTGCATTCTGTTTGTCGAATGCGTGAAAGAGGGCATTCAGTTGCATTAGCGGCTGCTCCAAATAGACTCATTAATATTACACTTGCCATTTATTATTTATTTTATATAAAATCTATTTATCTTAACTACCTATATCTTTTGGCAAACCCATAGTTTTTTCGAGGTAACCCTTTGTTATGATTACGAGTGTAACAGCTCCAGTTAATTTGACAGCTTCCATCAGATTAGGCTTCGATGGATCTCCAATATTATTACTTTTCAAAAGATATTTTCCAGCCATTCCGTATCCGACAGTAAGACCTGTCAAGACTGAAGCATGATAAATTGTGCTTCCAATATTCTTCGTATCAATCATTGTCGTCATTTATTTATATATAAAAAATTAAATTTCTAATTTTGATTTTTCTTGCTTACTTTTTAAATTAGGTTTGTCAACAATAGGTTTATCTACTGAATCTTTTGTATAGTATAAAACAAATGCAGACAAACTAATACCAATTACTGATAATGGTACGTAGTAATATTCATTAAAATCAATATTTTCTTCAATTTCTTGATTTTTTTTCTTACCCTTATTCATTTTCCCATCTTCTTACCCCATTCAACACGTTTAGGATTTTTAGGCTTTTCATTATTTGTAACTTCATTTGTAACTTCATCCATTTATTTATTAATACAAATAATAGTTCATTATTATCCCATTATTAAAGTTACTTTAATAGTTCTATCATCCCATTATTAAAGTGACTTTAATAGTCATTATTATTCCATTATTATTTCATTATAATAGTTATTATTATTTTATTATAATAGTTATTATTATTTTATTTTAATTTAATTATTTTATTATGAAATAAAATGATAATAGAATTCCACTCACTTGAGGAAATACCTATAAAAATGTTAGAAAAAAGTAAAGAGTTTTCAGAATTAGAACAAGTTTTTTATGAAATAAAATTATTAGAATGTGAAAAATTAATCGATAAAATCAAAATGATCTGCGACTATATTGATTTAAAATGTATGCATTGGATCTGTATCGATTGTTTCGATCTTAAATCAATCCAGAGTGCAAATTTTTCATATCCATAATATTTCTCAATAGTCATCATGCTGTTATTGTATGTTTTCGTTCCTTCTGACATAAAATGTTTTTTAATCTCATCAAATTAATTATACGCTTTCATCCCAGACTTATATAAACAGTGAGAAATACCTTCAGATGTTATAGTCACATTTGTAATATCTGGATTTTGATAACTAGTTTTCTCAGAGTCATAGTCAGAAGCGCTTTTTAAAAAAAAAAGTAGAATTCCTTTTTTGAAGCGCGATTTACATCTACATTGATATTAACTCGCTTTTTTGTTCCAATAGCCTCAGTTTTCAATAAATGGGTATCTTCATATAAGAACCTCATGTCAGAATACAAAGATTCAATTGTATCAGTAAGTTCTGGAGAGTAAATTGTTTCATATTCAAGTTGAATGTCAGTGACAGAATATGTTTTAGTAGTTGCTGTTCCTGCTACTACAAATTTTGCATCATTGAATTTCATATTATATTCAATTGATTCTAAAATAGCTGAAGGATAAAATGGAAGAAAATCATCAAAGATTTCTGACTCAATTGGAATACAATATCGTTCACCAAATGCAGTAACTAAGGCATCTTTCTTATTTGCACCTTGTCTTTGATTTTTGTCAACTCCTTGTTGTACACGATTTTTTCTCTGTTCATCTGTTAACCAAAAATCCTTAAATGTATTATAGATATATGCTTTGTCAATTTCATTCATAGTTTTTCCTCCTAATTTCATTGTAATTCTATCAACAAGATTTCTTCCAACATTTGCAACAAATGTTGCAGTCGCTGCATTTGCTGCATTACTTACCTTTGAAGTTGTTGATAATTTAAATGTGAGTTTTATACTTTTTGGAACAATAACTTGTCCTTTTTCAAGTTGAGGAATTTTTACATATAATGTTTCTCCAGGATTTACTGAAGTTGGATTATGTGTAATTACCTCATAATTTCTTTTGGCTTTCAAGCCCTTTGCTATTTTATTTGATCTCCAAGGATCCAAATATTTTCCAAACGAAGTATCACTTGTCATTTATTTATATAAAAAAATTTAAAATAAAATAAATGACTAACATATGTAATATACAATTTACTCCATTAGATCAAGAACAACTGGAAGATATAAACAAAAAAATACAAGGAAATACAGATAACATCAACAATTTAAAGGATGAAATTAATGAGAATTTTACAAAGTTGCGAAGTTGGTTAGAAAGACTAGGAGAATATCTTTATGATAAATTATCTAGAAGAAAATGGAAAAATATTCCTGAAAATATACGTAAAATTCCTTCTTTAAAGATTGAAGAGTAAAATCTTTATAGAATAAAAATTCTATAAAAATCATACTTCTCAATGATATTTTAAGAATCTAGACCGTCCTTATATTTAATTATTTTTTCAATTTTTACCTCTTTTTCAACTTTTTCCACTGGATCTTCTTCTATAGTTTCTAATACTTTTACAATCTTTGTAACGTGTCTAATCTTACTCTAGAATCATCATTCAAAATAGCATGAATTCCTTCAATATTCTTAATTGTCTATGTCCTGTTTGACCAAATCTGCTTGTATCCTTTCGTAAATATAGGTTTCTTTAATTTCTTTCTAACTAGGTTGTCAATCTTAAATTTATTTTCAACTAGCATACTTTTTCTGTATTTAATTCAACTAATTCCGCAGAATGTATATTAGCTTCATTTGGACTAAAGTCTAAAATGCCAGAGTGAGGTCTCTCATTGTATGCAGTAATGTAATCTTGCAAAGTATCAGCCCATTTGACAGTATTTTTCTCAGTGAAATCTTTGAAAATAATTTCTTTGATTGATCTAGATAATCTATCAATTAAACCTAATGCATTATGATCTCCAATATCAACTATATCATGTTTTATTTCTAACTCTTTGAATAATTATTGCATTGGTTTATTCAGAAATTCATTTCCTGAATCTGTAATAATAAGTGTTGAATCATTATAAATTTGTTCAAATCCATGTTTTACTTCAAATTTTGTTTTATTTTTCAATTTTTCTGCATATGCTTTTCGTGTGAAAGTGTCAATTGCTAATAAAATCCATTTGTAACCTTTATTTTGTCTTGAATAATTTGACATATCTAACAAAACCAAAGAGCATTTTCACGACAGGCTATTATATGTCCTTGGATTTTATTGTTTTGCTCTTTGTGAAGTTGGTAGCTTTGCTGAGATTTTACAAATTGATCAATTTGTTAAAATTTTATCTCTGGATTAATTGTTTTCATTATTTTATAAAATGTCATTGTACTAGGATACTTATATTTTTCATATGCTTCATTCATTTATTTTATAAAATCATTTCTACCAGCATTCCTGCTGCAATAAGTCCTATAGTAAGATTAACATGAATATTTTCTTTTTTAATTTAATGAGGTATACCCTTTGGAATAATTTTTTTAATTATTTCTTCTTTTTTAATTTCATGAGGTGTACTTTTTGGAATTATTTTTTAATTTCTTTTTTGGAATGCTTTGTTTTTTCCTTACATTGATGTTATCATTTATACCAAATTTCATATTTGAATTTGCAGTCAAAAGTGCATTATTATATCCATCAGTTATTCCCATATGTAATCTCATATCAGATGGAATTAATTGCAAATCTGATCCAATAGCAAAATCTAACCTACTTCCCACTTTTTCAAATAAAGTTGTATACGGTTTTTTTGAACGTATAAGCAAACTTGCATTTTGGAATGTTTTTATTGAATGTACTAATGTTTGTCCCTCAATTGCATCTTCTACTAATGTTTGAAATTGTTTTTGTGAATCAAATGCTAATCCAGTATCTCCTATAATATCATGTCTGATCATCGCTTGTGCACCAAGAATACAATATACATAAGTTCGAATTGACTCGTTTATTCTAACTTCATCCTTCATGTGTTAAGCCTTTTCCATAAATTGTAATATAATTTTTCCAGTCATCTGAATGTAGAAATGTCAATTTGTCTATAGGTAGTCTATGTCTCATATCTGCATAATGTATTCCATCTGCATAAAATGGGAAATTGAAAGGTTTTGATAAGTAATACCTTCCATCCATTGTAAGATCAAGAAGTTTTATTTTTCCATGAGTAAAATAATTAAAATCTAAATTTGTATTAAATTCAAGCTTTAATTTTTCATAAGCTTGCTTATTATAGGAGTCATTTTTTCATTAAAATCCTTATCTCCAGGTAATGGAATTTTTAATTCGTGTAAAAATTTTCTAATCGTGAAATATACATGAAATTGAAAAATACTTTTGACTAGCGGATAACTGTTAGAAATGTGATCATTCCAACTAACTCCACAACCACTTGTTGCACAATATAGTGCAAATTTTATTTGGCTGTTCCAGTTTTTTATTGTACAATCTTTTAAATAGGTTTGTACTTGTTTATAGCTAGTAAAGCTTAAACGACTTTTCGACTCAGGATTTAAATTTGTATTCATTTTAAAATTTTGGTTTGAATTTACTGATATAGTCAATATCTTTAAAAAATCATTCGAAATTTCATTTTCTTTAAATTCTAATGGATAATATACATCAGAATTAAATTTATTGTAATTTGGAAAACTCATTTATTTATATAATAACTCTCTAGATTCAATATTTTTACTTAGATCCTAACGCTCTAGTAGCTATACCATCTTTCAACATAATCATTTTATCGTCATTTGCATCAAGTGCTACTTCTGTCACTTTTTCTGTATATAGTTGATGACTTCTTGACCTAAATACATTCATTTGCTTTTCTACTGGAATTTTATCAAGTAGTACAGATTTGTATTCTCCAAATGTTATTTCATTTTTTACAACTTGTCTTTTAACACCCTTGCACTTTTTGACGTCATCTTTGTCAGTAATATATGAATATAATTTTGATCTCAATGCTATGAATTCACTTATTTCATGTCCAGCTTCCTCATCTTTAAATTTCCCAACCACATTTTTGTTTGTTTCAGAAAAGAATTTATGCCCTTCAGGATAATTTGAAAAATCATATAAGTGTGAGTCATCTTGCATATCTTTATAAATATCTTCTGTCTAAATGTGATATACTAGTGAGTCAGTGTCAGTGTAGAGTAGTTGAGCTTTATCAGGATATGTCTTCTGGATGTGGTTATAATGGAAATTGTACATCCAATTTTTCGAAATATCCAATACTGCTTGACCAATATAAATTGGCTTATTCAGATAAATCTGAACTTGTTGTTGTTGTACTAATACAAGATCTTCACTGAAAATGTTATTAAATCGATAGTTATTAGAATTCACAAGTTTTCTCAGTTGAGTTGCATTTGTAGCTAAACTGATGTTCTCCCTCAACCTGACATTTTCCATTGTTTTTCCAAAGCATGCATTATTCATTAATTTGAAAAAATCTTTCTCGAATTTGTTATTTGCTTCAGCTCTTAGGCTTGTATTGAAATCAATATATTTTTTCATAAAATCTGTTTCATTATATTTTACACCTCTGTGAATCTTAGTCAATTTTAATCCTTTAGAAATATAGAACTTTAGTGTAGAGTGGTGTACAATATATTTAGTTTTATTTTGTAAATTTGGAATCAATTTGTTCTTTAGATGTTCTGGTGCTAAAGGATAGTCATTATGTAACTCATGTAAATGTTTAGGATATTCTAAGTCAACTTCCAGTGTACATGGAATTTTCATCCAATTTTTAATATCAGATGAAGACATCCATTTGAAATTTTTATAGGGAAGTTTTTCACTCATTGCATATCCATAAAGATTATTAGCATCGATGTAGTTAATGTAACTTGTAGGTTTATGTTCATCATAATTTTCTCCTAAATATTTATTATTCGCTTTTGCATATCTATGACTTGCTTGACAAATTCCACCTCGAATTCCTTGTTCAAAGAACATGTAAATATCTGAGTCAGTTAAAAGTTCTAATTCAACGTCTGTCATTTTCAACGTAGCTTGCCATGAGAATCCTGGAGATGTATAAAACCAAGCTGGATCTAGCGAATGAATTTTTGTACAAGTATTCCTGAAATTCTCTAGAATATCAGCTAATAAAATTACATCTGTTTCTAGATATAGCTTATGATAATCTCTGAATGTTTTACAATTGAATTCATTCCAGACATTTTTTGCATGCTGGTAATCATTCTCAGAGATTTTTGAATTATTGAATTTAGAATCAAAATCTTGTTTACTTGGAAGTTCAGTTGTTAAAACAACTCATGAATTCATATGGGTAAACTCCTTTTCTAGTTAAAAGAGTAAATTGTTCATTTTTGAATTTTGTTTTGAGATTTTTCTTCTCAGAATCTGGTAGATTATTTGCTAATTTATCCAGGAGGAGATTGCATTAATCGAAATGAGTCTAAAAACCTCATTTCAATCTGACTTTCACCTACTGGTAAGAATTTACGAAAGGAAATATAATTTTCAGAATTGTTTGCAATTACATTCAATTTTCCTTTTAATTTTTTTATAAAAAGATGTGCGTCGTAACCTGAAAGATTGTGAAAATAGATTGGAATAAATTTTGGAGATTGAAATTGTAGGTTACACTCAGTATGTGCTGCTCATCTGTATTTTCCAGTGAAATGAAATGATCTTTTACTTTATAATTGATATCAGTAAAATTTTTATTGCAAAGATAACAATTTTGTGCTGATGTGTATTTTTCCTCTTCTTCCTCAGTTAAAGATGACATAGGTTGAGGATTTAGTAAATATTTTCCTACTAGTGCAAAACATATTTCATTAATTTTCTTTACGAAATGATCTGCAATATCCTCATCTTCTGATGGTTGAATATGTGTAAATATTTTATTCTTTTTTGGAATATCATGTTGATTATATTGAATTAATAAATGAATAACTGTTTGGAATATGTTGTTGTGTTTGAACAGTTTTTCCACCACATTTTTGATTAATTGGTTTCAAGTAAGATACAAAATCAGCTGTAATAATGATTGGGTGTTTTTGCATCGCTTCTAATTTTTGAAATTTTAAGATATTCTTTCTGTCTGTTGGTAACGTAATCTTGCAAATCTCATGTTTTTTTACAATTTGTAAGGTGGTCGTTATATCTCCTATCACGAAGTTCACTTGTAGCAGCTGAAATTAACTTCATACACCTAAAGCATATTTTGACTTTTCCATCATGTTTAGTCTTTTGTGTTGAAACTAATCTTGAGACATTTTTAATCCATGCGTAGTGATAGTTTATATTATCCTTAATTTCCTCAATTTTTTCATCTTCAATTACATCTTCTTCTGATTTGTAGTAAAGTAAATTAATATATTCTCTCTCTTCTAAAATTTTATTTGAAATTCTTCTGGGACAAATATCATAAAATATATTTTTGTATTTTACTTTTTTTACGAAAGTAAACACATTGATCCCCAAATTTTCATTTTTCTTTTCAAAAATTATTATGTCATCAGTCTTCACTGGAAATTCTAATGCTTCAAACATATAGTGTCAAATTCAGGTTTATTGTAATTTGACACTCTTTCTGTATTTTTGGGATATTCAATAATGCACATTAGATTGAATATCTAAAACACTTCTGATCGTTATTTTGTATATTGATTACTGCTAATTTCTTTTGAATAATTTCTGGAAGTGGAATATATGAACTTCCTGAGAATGGTAGGTAATTGACAGTATGAATATATATTTTTGTAATTTCTCAAAAAAAATCCATCCTGAGCCTTTCTGAACTAAGTTTTTCAATTCTAAAAGCATAGTGTCAATTAATGAATTATAATTAACTTCCTCCCCTACACCTAGAATATGGACTGACCTTAACTGAAATTCTTGAACTTCAGTTTTCCTCTTTATTGAAACATGTAAAACAATATTAACTTTTAAACATACTTTGTTTTCCTGATTAATTGTTTCTTGTAAAACTGGTTTGATTTTTTCAAGATAATTTTTTATTCCAATTTTAGGTAAACCTTGCATTCGGAAATGATTAACATAACCTTTGAATGCGGAATTGATTTTTTGAACTCTCTAAACTCAATATGTTTTTCAATTAGATTTGCTATGGATGATTTTTTCATGTCATTCTTTACTCCAATTCCTAAATCTTTCGCTTGTTTGACCAAATCAGATTTTAAAATTCTTCGAATAGGATCCTTTGTTAAAAGTTATTTTAATTTTTCAATTGAAAGATTTTGAAAGTTTCTATGCCCTCTTTGTTTGACTTGTTGTAACAAAGGTTTTCTGATTGAATTTTTTTGTTTCACAGGTATTGGTTTTATATCTATATTTTCTCCATGTAATTTTTCTTCTAAAATTTTATCTAGCTTAGTCTTGGGAATTTTTCTAATATTTTTAATTCCTACTCGCTGAGCCAACACTCTTTTTTCAATTTGTGAAAGTTTTGAAATATCTGAATCAATTTTCACTTCAAAATCATCCAATATATTATTAGGAATTTGACTCAACTTTTCAATTAATTTTTCTCTTAAAAGTGAACCATAATTCTTGATTTTGTTCCTGAAAGCGAGAACTTTCAGTTCATCTCTCGATAGGCCATCTGACTTAAGTGTTTTCATTGACGTCGCCATTTATTTATATAAAAAATATTTTAGTTAAATCAAATTTTTTTAGGTGATTCCCCTATTTCTAGTTTCGGTTTCGATCTTAAATGATTAGAGTATAACCATTTAAAACAATGAAAACATTCTCTGAGTCTCTGACACTTTTTAGTGGTGCATAGAACCAATCCAACAAAAGGGTTTATCAAATGATGTGTGTGAGGGTCTATTCCTATGCAGCCCATTGTTTCACAGACAAGAATAGGACATTATTATTGTAAAGTTCACGGCTATTTAGAGTGTCGACTATCCATAAATGCACCACGCCTACTACCCAGGTAGATATTTGATACAATTCGTGATCAGTATATACATTGTTGATTTTAACATGTATTTCCATTGGCAATACACATATTTTTCACTACAATTATTGCAAACATTGCAAGGCAATCATGCAATGTCCGTAATCTACTAACGTCTGGTTCTTTGTAAGTGGTATCAACGATTCGTATGGGCGATGTACTTAACGGCTTTTTCAAAGTCGAAGAAATACGAGAATACTCGATATCGTTAACATAACCCGTGGAGATATACGATCCCATTCCGAATAAAAGCGATGAATAGCGACCGATATACGAGATTGATCGACCAGCGGATTATGCCTAAATTAGGCCTCAATCACAGTAATGCGAAACTAAGAACATATTGCAGAACTGAAAACCTGGGCCCACATGGAAAAGTCTCGTATTCTGATCGGATTCGATCGGATTTACTCACGATTATAAAGGATTAATTTTACGAGATTTAACGATGGTTCTCGATATGTTACTATGTGGATTATCGGACTAACGCCAGGGGTTTAATCTTTTCGATAGAATTCGAGAATCTGCTCTGCATGACTTCGCAGTCGAGGCTTATAATACGAGATGAATTCGATGCACAGATTAGGCATCCCTGTGGATTTACGAGAGATTACGATGCTGATACAGAATACGATCGAAATACGAGTAAAATACGAGATCTGGGGTTCATATTGATACCGTAACTGTAGAGCTGAAGGGACGCGCCTGAGTTGTTATAATCGATGGACTGACGACCAGAGTTTTCACAAAGTAACAAATAGTTTGACGATGATGTATTAGCGGTGACGATTATCTATCTAATATTTTATTGTTTTGTAGTGACGTACGTATCAGATGAATGTGTTATGGCGGGTATGAGGCAGGCGTTAGGGCTGTTTAGGTTGCGGAATCAACCGATGGTTTGAGCAGCGTTAGTGCCGTTTTGGTTTTGGATTTTATGGCTATCCCTCTGCAGAAATATGTGGCTAAAACCGCGGGAAAATCGCTGCTGCAATCGGGTGCCCAATTTGCCGGCGATTTGTTAAAGGAAGAAATATCAAACAGGCTGCGAAACAAAGGGCTATTGAAGCTGGCAAGAATATTGGGAGAATCGTGCTTTCTTCTGTTAGGTATTTGGCCCAAGAAACGCCAAGCGGCTCGAATAAAAAGCGGAAAGCCTCCACGCCTCTCACCAGTCGTAGACAGGCGAAGCGTCTGAGAGCATCTACAAAAAAGTCAGCATCTCGTATCTTCGGTTAACTAACACGTGGATGTGGATGTGCAAACAACGATATTAAGTGGTTTTCTTTATCCCCAACGCTTCCAAGCATTGAAAAGTCACAGCACATCGAATATTTGCCTGTAGGTACACTTACCGATGACACGCCTATCGATTTTTTTGTCTGTAATCGCGGAGATGAATCCATCGTATCTTTATCTCAAGCTCAAAGTTACCAACGCTGATGGTACAGACTTGGAAGAGAATGCAAAGGTTGGTCCTGTCAACAATCTGCTGCACAGCTTATTCAGTCAGATTGATTTATCGTTAAACGGACAATTGGTCACATCTTCTAACAACACATATCCGTACAGGGCGAATATTGAGAAGTTGCTGTCGTACTGTGAAGAAGCCAAGAAAAGTCAGCTTCAGGCGGGTCTCTGGTTTGCCGATGACCCCGGTAAATTTGAAAAGGTCGAGCCTACAGCAGCCGACACTAATGGTGGCTTCAAAGCAAGGGCCAAATTTATTGCGTAAAGCAGACAGCTTGATCTGTTTGGCAGATTGCACCTTGATCTGTGCCATATCTGCTCAATGGTGTGGACATGAAAATAAGACTGAATCGTACTAAAAATATGTTCTTTCTTATGTCTGACCTTGATACTGAGGTGACGAAGATATGTGTAATAACCGTCTATTATTTCTGATTGATAATCCCCGTGGTAGACAAGGGGTTTTATGAAAATTATCTGTTTTTATTAAAAACTTCTTCTGTGAAATAAGTTAGCCTTTAGCAAATAATATTGTCTTGTACTTGGTTATCCTTACACTGACACCAATCTTGTATTTTGGTTGACCATAATCTTTAGAAAGTAGAAATGCACCATATAGGTTGTACCAGACAGTCCCGGCATTTTCTTCCTTTCTTACTTCGACGGGTTTCATTCCAATGGATGAGTGAAATGTGTGATTGTAACTATTTACTAAATCATCCAAGATTCCGAACCATTTGTAAGTCTCTTTCGCTATGAAATATTTCCACATTCCTGTTTTTATAGTCCAGTTAAATATTTCAACAACAGCTGCTTTCTTGTTTGAGAAAGCTGAAAATCATTCGATGTTATTTTTCTCCAGTAAATATTTCAATGATTTGTTGTAGAACCATTTACCATCGTCAAACTGTAGTTTCTCTGGTTCGGTTTTTTGAAAATAGTGACAAATAAATCCTTCACTTCTTCTCCCTTCTTAGTCATGAGAGGAAGAGCTTATGCATAGCAGCTGAATAAAGCAATGACAGTTAAGATATATACGAAGTTGTTATTGTCCTTTTGATACTTCTGTAAATCCAATAAATCGGCTTGCCATAGGGACCATTATTTTTAGAAAAGTGATTTTTTTTTTCGGTGATTGGTTGATGTAATTGAAAGGTTGGTAAATTGGCGAGGACATATTTTAGTTCTCTATCATTTATTTAACCATCATCATCTCTTCAGGGTTTCTCAGTTTGTAAATGGCTGGATTGTTGATTGGCACTGTAGTCAACGCCGTTGCGTTTTCAGGGGCTGGATATCTCTTCAAAGCCATTGATAAAAATGGGTATCAAGACGAAATGAGAAGACACAATTTAGCTGCTGCAAATTACAAAGATAATCTAATGCTTTTGATGAGCACTGTAAACAGGTATTTGATTACGTTATTAAAAAGAGAAAATGAAAGTACAATTGATTTTCAGAATGTTGATGCATCGTTTGTTCTCTACAGCGAACTACATCCAGAGAATTGAGTACAACTTAGGAAAAAGGCAGCGTTGAAAGATGTTTACCAACTAAGTGGGGAAATGAAAAACAACAAACATCACTTTATCATTGGTGGAGTGTTAGGCGTTGGGTTTTGAGTGAAATATCTGACTTCGAGTCTGCAGCGGAGTTGGAGAGATTACTATTCTCGAGGGTGATATTTCGTTTGTGAAGATAGAGCAAGAAATAAGAGAGTAACGAGGGGTTATGGTTTTACACGCTTATGCCAGTTTTCCAACGAAACCTCACTTGTTGAAATCCAAGCCGAAAAGTTGGACCCCGAAAGTTAGATAAGTTTTTGTATAACCATGATAATAATGATAATAATTTATTGTAAAAAAACCTCCAAATAAGGAGCAGACAACACAAATATGCAATAAAAATCATATACAGAGAACGAATAAAAAAAAGCGATCATAAGGGTGAAAGTAAAAGCTTCAATAGTTTATGGTTTTTCCGGTTTAGATTGGCACATAAGGTTTTTATCGAATCGACAATTCCATTCTCCTCCCAGGTGATACGTCTAGGCCTACCTGTTGGATTTACAAACAGGACATTGGCGGAAGAGGGCCCGACGAACTAAACACTCGGTTACACAGGGTACCCTTAATTTTTCTCGTGCCAATGACGACGTCTCGTGCTTTACATGACCGCCAGACCCCGTTAGCGAAAGATGAGCAAAATTGGTGGAATGCCTCTCAGCTGGATGTTTATAATAGGTCAGATAAGCTGATTGATTGCACTCCAAGGCCTTCCTCCTAGACATCTGCTATTGCACTACAGACACCACCTGCTGTGTTAGGTTTACCTGTCTTACTGGGTTCAGTGTTGCTGAATTCGTGCCATGAATTGTTATATAATGTTATATAATGATGAGTCATGGATTGGTCAAGGAACAGTTGCTTCAATGATTGTGATGCAGAGAAGCAGTGTATGCTTCTGCATTGGTTTCTATCTGATGTCCATGAAATTTTCGTTCAAAGTCACTCTACAAACCCTTGGCAGATTTGAAGCAATATTCCTGTTTGTCACTGTTACAATACACCTTGGGATTTCACCCCAGACTGACCATAAAATTCCTAGGCCAAGGTCTGCATGGTCTGTGTGTTAACAGAACAGGTAAAGATGAAACAGCATGCTTCATGCTAAACTGGACATTGCAGGATAGGCAGTATATCCACACCTGATGCATTGCAATTTTTTTAGCTTAAGTTGAAATTGGACGGATAGTTCTGACCTGGCTACAGGGAGTCTGTGTCAGTAAGTAGGCCACGCAATAGCATACATTATATAGGTCGCAGGGATGTGTACTATTTTCAAGTTAGGTCGAGATAGAGGCAAGGCTCCTCTCCTAAGAGTAAGGGTGGGGGTGGTCAAATTCGGATGGATAACAGTGAGCCCAGGGTAATCTAGTTGTACCCCATTCTGTCCCACCGCTTTGCACACGATCGCTCTTCGCAGGGCGGAACAATATATTGTTTAAAGCCTTCAAGGCCCCTACATCATTATTGTTTACAGGCCTAACTTAAAAAGCAAGGTACATGTTTTAACCAGTCTGATGAAAAACTTAAAAAAAAATATGTTTTTTTCACATAGGCCTACTATAAACAAACAGTCCGAAAAAGCAGTTACATCCTGCACCATGATCAACTACAATATTGCAATATAGAAACAAGCATCCGACAGGACCAATCAGGTCTTCATCTGAAGCATTGCCATTAGGCCTACATTGAGTACACTCTGATTTTGTCAGATGATGTGCCACTTACAGGCAGGAGTAACGATAACAAATTCTGTAACACCTGCTGTGGTAGGTCAGCCAGACATGCCATAGGAGATTAGGCTAGATTGCGCTAATCTCTGATCACGCCTGATTACCCTAATAACAACATCATCGGGCAATTCAAAGAGAAACTCCAACCTCACGGCCTCAAGGCATTTGCCTTTGCAGCCTGAGGTTCGCTTTTTAACCTTCGCTAACGGGATCTGGCTGTAATGAAAATCGATGGAGAGAATCCTTCTTAAAAGTCCAATTTGCTTCTGTTCGATTACTTTCCGCGGGTTGTCAATATCCAATGCCTCTAATAGAGGGCTATGATGACAACATTTCGATAAACCAAAGCATCGTTTGATCAGGGAACCCTGCAACTTTTCCAGTTTCCGAAAATTGCCCCGACTCAGATCAATTGTGTGCATGCCATGTGTGCATACCATACCATACCATACCACTGAGCACTCCCACTGTGCCCTTTATCCATTCTACAAAATCAGTCACTTACATCCACTAAATACCGAGTTAAATGCTCAAAAATGCGACACTTCTTCCTAAAATAACACTTGTTTACTCCTCAAATTATCAAAACTGGGGGCTGCCATCTTCCCACAATGCACTGCTCAAGCTGTCTCGACCAATCAGCGATCGCCTTTCATAGGTTGGATAGCAACAAGCTGGTTTTGTTTACGCCTGCAGTGGTTCACAAGCTTTGCTCTGATTGGTTCAGGATGACGTAAAATGGAATTCCAATGCCATATTTGGAAACTAGGGTGATTCCCGATTCTAGTGATACCAAATATGGCGCAATGCGATTTCTGGCTTGTCAGGGAGAAATCAGTAGAAAATGGCAATTTCTGAAGAAAACCTTAGCTAAAACAAAGACTTCTGCAAACATACCCCTCAAAAAACTTCATAATTAAGGTGATTACAATGTTTTTTTTCGCTATTTTGATCTTTGGGATCGTTGATGGTGTGTTTATGAACTCATTTTTGCAGAAACCTCAACTTCGTCAAAATCCACATGTTACAATGTATTGTGCTATATCTCATAATTAGCATATGCGCATTCCGACTCATTTTGCTAGCACGGGTCACAAATAGTGACGGAGAGCACACGCTCTCCCAAAGTTTCACTTTCGCATCAATCCGGAGACCTTGATAACACATACCACAGCCACTTAAACTAAAGTAGGCATTTCTACAAGATCGCGCGCGGTTTTCAACATGTCTATGATAAATGTTTAGTTTGTGCATATCAACTTTTAGTGAAATATCTGACTTAGAGTAAGCAGAGCCTTTGGAGAGAGAGAGGTAAGGTAATTTTTAAGTTTTTAAGGTAGCAGCGGAGATTGCGAGGCCTTCAGATAATAGAACCATAGCTTGAGGGTATTTTTCGGCTAAAATTTGTAGTAAGTATATCTGTATTTCGCGTTGACCCCCCCCCCCCCAGCCGGTTGATTAATTGCAAAAAAAATGATAATTTACCACTTCCCCGGCTGATTAATTCAAAAAATGACAACATACCCCTTTTTTCGGTCGTCGATCCTACTTTCAACGATCAAACAGCTGCTTTTGGCAACACGAAATACAAATATTCCAACTTTAAGACGAAAAACACTAAAATACCTCAGTCCTTAATTTCCTAAAAGAAACGTCTAAATCAATCATCAAAACAATTTTCTTCACCAAAAACGTTAATCTTAAAATCCGTCACATCCAAATCTCAAATATTCCTGACTTTTCCATATCCGAAGGATGTTACACCTCGAAAAACGAACATCACGAAAACACACGTAACACACCTAGATTAGATATTTCACCCAAAATCCTACACCTATCATGCTCCAACCGGGCAGAACACCCACACACTTCCCAAGTATCTCTCTCTGTATTCTGAAACCATCTTCTCTCAACATAACGGGAATTCCCATTCGTTAATCCCAGCGGAGCCGACTTCCCAGTAAAAAAAATCATTAACAGGAATTCCCATTCGTAATTCCAAGAGCAATCCCGCAGTGAATGTTTTTTATCAACTATAAAACACTAATGATTCACCATATCTGTTGTGTAAGTATTAGCTCAGTCAGTTCAACTTCAGGTTTGCAAACATTAGATATCCACCGGAAGCCCTGGAAGCGCCAGCTCTGCTGGTTCTAATCTCGACAAGGTTGGGAAAAATATTTATCATGCTATGATAGGTTTACCAGATAGATACCCAGTCCTTTTCGAATATTTTAATGTTCTGTTTTATTGATAGAGTCAGATCAAAGTCTGTTCCAAACACTCATTCCATAACTGGATATGGGAGTTGTTTCGAGGTTGGAGATGGATCAGCGTTAGTTCTCCATTAAAATTTCCATTGGCCTCCCCATTGTTGGTAGCGAAGCATACGGTTTAGCCAGATTCTCCACGAGTAGTTTCCTTTTCAATTGGAGCAAACCTTTGCCTGCATATATATATTCCAGCAATAAATGTCACAGGGATAGCCAACCACAAACAATTAATGTTACTACAAGACGGTCTCAGACGCTGATTGAGGTTGTTCAGACGTTTTTGGCGCTTCTACATTAGTTCCAGCTCGCTGGGTTACACTTTTAGGAATTAGCGGGGTGGTGGCAATTCTTTGATCATTTTTCCATTAACACGATCCATCTTTCCATGTTGTTTTTTTTACATTGGAGCATCTACCCAACTCCCACGACCAAGCGATCTGCTTAGGTGATCTCTGCTTTTTAGGGAACTGACGTTCACTTGACTCAGTTAGATTCGACTCAGACGCTACATCTTTCTCTTTGGGTGTTGTTTCCTGCAGGTTGCCCTCCCCACTCTGCATTTATTTCCTGTAAATTTAATGGTTGACTATATGTGGGAATTAACGTTCTGTTGCGGTTGCTGAGAGTAAGTAAACACGTTGTAGCCATCGCCATCAGCCCACCAATTTTCAAATTAAGAAACACCAGTCCACCTCTCCATCTCATTCATCACGATGTAATCGTTCATAAGATCCTCGTACAGATTATCTCTGTCACAATTCGGTAAAATCCAACCTGCTAAAGATTAATAAGCCTTGATGACCATTTTTTCTAAATGTGTCATGAACTCTGGAGGCGAAAGTGCTCTGGTAGATTCTGTCAGATGTTAAGATGTATTTTTCTGACATGTAGACAAGGTCGTTAAAAGTGAATTGCTTCCCAGTGAATTATTTTGTCTTGCAAGTGGCAACTAAAACCTCAAGATCTCCATTTGCGTTTATAATTTGTTCGAACCATACTTGACAAGGAGTGGCTGGGTTTTGACTAGTTGTCTGTAACTCAGTCTGATTAAGTAATTTCTTAATGCCTTCCCGAAATCGCCAAGTTTCAAAGTTTGATAGATTTATTTTCACTGGCCTGCAAATTAGCACAGTCGTCAATGATAAAAAGAGTATTTGAACCATTGTAAACTTCCATGGAAGCAAGCAATATTTTATTCAGGTCTCTTTTCACGATATTGGGATCAATAAAAATGAGGTTTCTATCTTTGAAAATCCACTCTTGGCCGATTGTTTGATTGTAACTCTGGCCACAGTTTGAGTTTTTTTCTGTGTGTACAGTTCCACTTATACACATATTGGTGATGTCGAGTCCCTTGGCCAGAGTAACGGCCTGTTCTTCCATTGTCCAGGCGGAAATCCACTGTCTTGGGGAAGACAGCTTTCAGACTCCGTTGTCTCATTTATTAGGCAATGTGCATAATCTGTAAACCTCGTACATACTGTAGAGGATGTTTTGATTTTATATTGGCCATGTTTATCCGGTTTTTTAGACACTATAGCTGCGCTTACACCACGAAATATTGGTGGACCAATTGCACTTACACCACCACATTGCCGCGACAAATTGGTTCGGCAATCCATTGCCGATACAAATTGCCGAGCGAATTTGTCCCACCAAGCTTGATGGTCCAAATTCGCCCGGCTTGTTGAAAGCTCGGCTTTGTCGTGGTGTAAGCGCAAATGGATCGGCAATTAGCTAGTTAGATGGTTCGGCTCCAGGTGGCGTTTTCGAAATGGCGCTTTCTGCTTATTGTTTGCGCGCCATCTGTAGCCGGATTTTTATAACTAGCTGCAGCGCTGGTGTAAGCGCTTGGTGGATTTTCGATGATGCGGCATTGGTTCCCGAACCAAGATTGGTGGTCCATTTTCAGGTGGTGTAAGTGCGGCTAAATTAGTGCACATGTGCTGTCCAAATTTCATGAGATTAAGTTTGCTGACCCATGGCCATGTGCATGAGGAAACCAGCCCTGTAAAAATTATCTCCTAACCATCCCCTACCAACTAATGGAAAATGCCTTAGATGCCGGGGGGGGGGATGGATATTTGATGAGGGTAGAGTTTCTGAGGAATAGTTTATTGACTTTAGCTCTCAGCTCATCTGAGCCAGGTAACCTCCTGCTGAGTTGCCCGACCAAAGGCTGAGGTCAACATGTTGTTACATAACCGACCTTGCTATCACATCCTGGTTGCCTTGTAGTTGACCAAATTACTTTATCACTGGTTAAGCTGGCCATTCGGTAGATAAGGTAAATATGCCGATCATCACTGTGTGTAGTATCAGCGGGGTGCTTGCAATTGGAGGGCGACTAAATATTTTACAGGGCTGGTTTCCTCATGGGCAGCACGTACTGGACTTATCAATATTGTGCAGTTAATTCACTGCTTTGTTATTAAACTTAGGGGACTTTTGTTTTGTATTTACATATTTTACGTGGACCTGATGGGTATCACGATTGAATAAAGTTAAAGAACTGGTGAAATATCCACGGCTTTGTCGAGTTTCTGAAGTCAGTGAAGAGCTAGACAGTCGATAAAGTCGCTACATTTATTGTATTCAAAGGTTTGACAAACCACAATGATGTTTTCAAAATTCCCTTTATAGTAAGTTTCCAACAAATCTAAGACGAAGTGAGTTTTTCCACAATTTGTACAACCAGAAATAATGGCATTAAAATTTTCGTAAATAAATAACGCTGAAGGTATCGAAGCGACAGCTCCATTCGAAGCATACAGCTCAGCTGGTAATGTAATTTATCAAAGAGATTAATCCATGAGATTTTTCAAAGAGATTAATCCATGAGATTTTTCAAAGAGATATATTTATTGGGGCCGTGGGATGGGACATTGTCATATAGATACCCTGCAGACAAATTACCAAGTGTAACAACCAAACCAAGTTTTAGAAAAAAACTTCTGTAAAGCGTACACAATATCTTTCTTGTTTATTGTCTCCATTGATAAACCGCAAAAGTTAAGGTATTTAGTGCACACTTCGTGCTTGTCTAATACACGCTAATAAAATGTAATTAGTGCATGATGCTCACGATTTGAGAATTTTGAACTTTAAACTGTGCATCTGAAACAATAAAGATATGCATTTTGGACCTTTAGGGACGTTTTGTCCCATCTTTTGTGATAGTCAACTGAATTCTGTGTTTTGCAGTGCTCTTCCACTGCCAGATTATTATCTTCAGTGGTTCTCAAGTCAATCCACAACCCAAAATAGTTCTCATCACCATAATACTTTTCAAGAGTTAAATTACACTCGTGTGTCTTCTTAATTTCTCGGACATGACATATTTTTTTGCTTCCTCCCACTGATCTAGCGACCTCATTCCTTCGGGGTAGGGTTTATTAGCGGTTACTTGATTCAAAATGAGCGCCAATGGTTGCTTCATGCACTCAACTCATTTTTGACAAAAATGTCACCGCCTCATTTGGAATTCAAATATTGCATTCGTTCAATAAGTACTTACGCCCAGCTTTGCCTACCTAAATAAAGCGTCCATCAACGCTTTCGCACTGTCTGCTGCTTTATACTCGGGTAATAGTAATCCTGAACCGAGCTTGAACTCTTCTTTAATTTGATTAAATTTTGGCTTTTCCAATGCCTCAAGACTTCGTGTCAGTTCCTCCATTAACTTGTTGTGCAATTCGTCTTCCTCCAATTTAGCATTGTTAGAGGACTGAAATAAATATAAGTTATGAGCTATTCCAGAATGTAACTAGAGGACAAAGCCAATGGGCAACGACTGTAACTTAGACTCTCATCCATGGACCTCCTCAACAACCTTATAGCTAAGGACAGAATAGTGCGGTAGAGTCTCAAGCTGAGACAGGACATACAGTCCCCCCTCTCAAGGGACACCATTGCCACCAGCCTATCTAACCTCCAAAACCCGGCATCTACCAACCAGAAGCAGGGTTTTCCACAGGGGTCAGCCAAGGATCACACCAACCAGAGGTCGGGCCCGTATGCATCAGAATACCCACCGAGAGCCCCAACCCAGTCCAAACCCAGGACCCAGCTCACCGCAGGCCCACGCCGTCGATTTTTTGCCAAGCTCGTATGGGACTCAGACCAGAACCATCACAGGGATTGTAGTGATATGGAGCAGAAGTTTAAACTACCTTCCAAATGGAACCCCCCAGGACCCCAAGCGCACGAGGCTTTTATCGAGTCTAATTAATTTCAATTCGACCGCATCTTCAATGAGGCACCCCACGCTCAGAACCTTATGCTTGCTGAGAAAAAAGCTATCTCAGAACTCCTCCCCATGCACCAGATCATAATAATACCAGCGGATAAAGGTTCAGCAGTGGTCATCCTCAACAGGAATGACTACATTAAGGAAGCTGAGAGACAACTCTCGAATAGGACGCACTACAGACTTATCCCAGAGGACCTCACCCCAAGCCAAAGGGGGAACTGTCCTCAACTTCCTTGGGGAGATGTTGCAGAATGGAGATATCACAGAGAAGATGATGGCTTACTTCACCCAGTTCAAGCCAATGACAGCTTGCCAGTTTTCTACCGCAGGTCCTACAAACCAGCCAATTGTTAAATTGCTGGACAGGGTTCTCAAACTGAATAACCTTCAGTTCAACAACCAGAATTACATCCAAATCTCATGCACCACCATGGGCGCCAAAGTTGCACCTTCATTTGCAAACTTCTTCATGACAGATTTAGAAGAAAGGCTTGCATATGCCCAGGAAACCAAACCAATATTCTGGGGTCGCTTCATAGATGACATCTATGCCATGTCTTTGAACACAAGGGAACAGGTCGAGAAAAATGTGGAAACCCTAAATTCCCCACATCTAACCATTAAGTGTCAGTTCATGGTTGGACCATGCAAAAGGTGCTAAGGTGGGGGTCGGCCTAAAAATCAATATAATTTGGTGGATACATACCTTTGGGCTAAACTCCAAAGAATATGCAATATGAGCCAATCCCATTCAGAGTACATCCCAATATTTGGAATTGATTGGGTCCAGGCCCCAGGGTGTCCATTTTTGAAGGATTTGAAGGGATCGTATTTGATTACCCTTAGACAAAAACCTTTAATCCTGTGATACTGCATCTTCTCAAGGTCCTTTCCTATCATATGATTTACCTTTCCTCGAAGGCCATTAAAAATATTGGTAGCATAAGGGAGAAATGGCAAACACTTGACCCCTACACCGAACCGTATATTTCCATATGCCCATGTTCAGGGCCCTATAATTTGTCATCTGAAGGGATTCAGATCATGGGGCCTTTACCATGAATAACAAGCATGAAGCATATTTTAATAATCAGAAAGAAAATCTTTGCCAGCTCGCATCGTTCATAATAGTCGAATCACTGAAGACTATTCATGGGGCATCACCCCAGGTCGCGTCATGGCTGTCATTCTCCATAAGTCCGTCGGCCGTGTGTCGCAAGGTGCTCGTTGCCTGCTCAGGGCGGAGGTCGATGCTGCGGGTGGAACCTGGTGTCAGGAAAGGGGGATTATTTCTAAGCCTAGGCCCCAAGCTGGCGGATTGTTCGAGTCCGCGAGGTGCTTTAGGAATTGTGCATGTGTAGTGGTTTTGGCGAAACTGGTCAGTGCATCGCGTGCCTGGTGCCATACTGGGAGGGCGTCCGTTCTTACCGGTTGCGGAGAAGGTTCCCTTTGTGGGACGTCTATCTTTGCTTTTTTCCTCTCCGGTTCCTGCGCACACTCCGGGGTCGCAGTGGGTTCAGTAGTGCTTGATTGAGGCGTGAGATGGTCCCCCAGGATTGGAGTCAGCTGCTCTGGGGTGCATTGCTGGTTGGGATCCTTCAAAAAAGAAAGGATGGTGAATACAAGCAATCAGACAGACATTAATTTGCTCTATTATGAAGTGCTCTAGTTGTTGTTCAATGGGCAGAATGTGACAATAATATATTTAGACTATGAAGAAACATGTTTTGGTACATGTACATTGTAACTAAAATGAATGTTCAAGAAGTACCTGTGTAGGACCAGACTAGACTAGCCAGACCAGACGAAAAATGCATACTGCTATTGCTAGATGAACATTGAATTTCAATATATTATAAACAAGAGGCCTATGAGCCTGGCGCTCAGCTGAATGTAGAGATGCTCACTTTTCAGTTCATGTAAATATTCAGTCACAAAAGTGAGCTAAACATAGTTTCCAAGATGGCCGCCTGCCATATGAAATAAAACGACAAGGAGCTGGACTAAGAAGAATACAGACAATGTTATCCCCTATCTCCTGCCTGTACTCCCCCTTATCTCGCTATATCTCGATTGCTTGCTCTAGATAATAAGTCCTACGATCAAGATATTTCGTCATTTTCTGCGTCACCAGTTCATACTTATTCAGGCCTAATAAGTGTCAGCTTCTTTTCATAAAACGCTTTATTTTATCAATAAATAACAAAATATGATCTTTATAAATAAAACCTGACACTTTTTTGGTGTGTTTGCAGGTGATTTTATGGAGAACTTTAAATGCCGCGTGGGGCAGCAATCATTTTCGCGGGCTACGTGGTGATGCGGTAGACTCTTTGCAATTCGAAAAATTATGTCCTTTTCCACATTCGTGGCACTCCTTTTCAAGATTGTGGTAACATTACTAGTACCAGAGGCGTTATAAGGAACGAAATCGCCAGTATATGGTATTAGCTTTGACCCCTCCCCTGAGCCAGCTCAATTGCAAAAACATATAATTCACCCCTTTTTTTCTGGTCGCCGATCCTACTTTCAACGCTCCATCAGCTACTTTAGACAATGCTGATCCCATATACAACAACCTAAAGCCGAAAAACACTAAAATACCTCAGTCCTGAATTTCCAAAAAAAACCTCTAAACCAACCACCAGAACCATTTTCTTCACCAAAGACTTAAATCTCAAAATCCGACATAGTCAAATCTCAAATATTCCTGACTTTTCCACGTCCGTCGAGAGCTAACGCTCCAAAAACGAACATCCCGTAAACGCACCTAAGTCAGATATTTTACCAAAGATCCACCTCTGCATACCGAAGATCACATAAGTGAGTTGTGTTAGGAGGGATGTGATGATGCGATACGTCATCCCGCAATGAATGGCCTTACAATAACACATTCCGTATGTTCGTAAATAACGTTTCGCAGCACAGCCGAGTGAAAAACCCCAACTTAATGGATTAGCTTGGGGTCGAAATCGACCGGTGGCATCTCTTTCGTGCGTTGCTAGGGTTGGCAGTGGCTGATTGCTGGTGGATAGAAGTCGCGGGAACGGCGATGCTAGGCTGGGGTGTGGTTAGCAACCAAAATCTACACTGAGTTTGCCTTTGATTCCCCATACGAAAAAGCAAAATGGTTTAAAATGTATTTTAGAATGAAAATCTTAATCGTTTATAACTTTTTTGCCCTTAAGTCAATTTTAATGGTGAGATCGGGAATGGTGAGATCGACCACCTCCACCAATCCACATTTGGCTTATTTTTATTGCATGGTGAGTATAGATGTGGCTTTCGGCAGTGTTTTATTTACCACCTGACCTCAGATGAAACAGTAGCCTCCTTTTTGATTGGAGCAAACCTTCGTCTGCATAAAAGTATTCCAGCAATAAATGTCACTGGAATCGCTAACCACAATTAACTAATTTTTCTACTAGACTCAGATGTTGATTTGGACTTCTCAGACGTTTCTTGCTCTGCTACATTAGTTACACCTTAATAAACGAATTATCATCGGAAAGGGAATGGTGAGATCGACCACCTCCACCAATCCACATTTGGCTTATTTTTATTGCATGGGGAGTATAGATGTGGCTTTCGGCAGTGTTTTATTTACCACCTGACCTCAGATGAAACAGTAGCCTCCTTTTTGATTGGAGCAAACCTTCGTCAGCATAAAAGTATTCCAGCAATAAATGTCACTGGAATCGCTAACCACAATTAACTAATTTTTCTACTAGACTCAGATGTTAATTGGGACTTCTCAGACGTTTCTTGCTCTGCTACATTAGTTACACTTTGAGGAATTTGAGGTGGCGGCAATTCTTTAACCAGATTTCCATTAATATCAATCCATTAGTATCAATCAATCATTGGAGCATTTTCCCAACTCCCATGACCAAGCGATTTGCTTAGGTGATATCTGCTTTTTAGGGAGTTGGCGCTCGTTGGGAGCTGACGCTAAGTTCGATTCGACCCAATTCATTTCGACTCAGAGGCTGTTACATCTTTCTTTTGGGGCGTTGTCTCCTACAGATTTTTCCGCATCACTCTGCATCTATTTCCTGTAAATTTAATGGTTCACTATCTGTAGAACTGACGCCAATTTTCAAACTAAGAACATCAGTTCACCGCTCAACCTCATTCATCACGATCTAATCGTTCCTAAGGTCCTCGTAGAGATTATCTCTTTCACAATTCGGTAAAAGCCAACCCGCTAAGGACGAATAAGCCTTGATGGCCGTTTTGCTAAGGGTGTCATTAACTCTGGAAGCTAAAATTCACTGATAGATCCTGTGAGATTTTAAGATGTCTTTTTCTGACACATATTGAAGGTCATTAAAAGGCAATTGCTTCCCAGTGAATTATTTTGTCTTCTCAGTGGCAACTTGAACCTAACACTCTCCCTTTGCATGTCATTACCTGTTCGGATAGGACTTGACAAGGAGCGACTGGATTTTGACTAAGTGTCTGCTGTTTAGTCGGATTTAGTTGATTTTTAGTTAGCTTATTTGATTGTTAGTGTGACTGCTAGTCGGTATTGAGGCCACTATGACGTCTACCAAATCTTCACTAGACTTTCGGCTACGTGTTTCTCTACTCATTTAAGAACTAAAAATTATCTTTGAAATTCTAAATGTAAAATCAACTGATATGACTTATTCTTAAGAGATCTAAAATTGCATCCCTTTCATTTTTGGGAATTATGTCGATTTCCTTTAACGCCATTTTCATTGACTGTTCATCTTTGTTGACAAATAGTACTTACATACGAATATTCTCCCGGAGGTCCTACACAAATAAAGTTGTATTTTGAACTATGACCCAAGTAGTAATTCTGTAATGCCTTCCTGAAAATGCCAAGTTACAAAGTTCGCTAGCCTTTCTTTCTCTGTCCTGCAAATTAGCGCAATCGTCAATGATAAAAAGGGTGTTTGAACTTTTGTAAACTTCCATGGAAGCAAGCAATGTTTTATTCAAGTCACTTCTCACAAAGATTGGGATCAATCACAATGATGTTTCGATCTTTGAAAAACCACTCTCGGTTTTATTTTTGATTGAATTCAAAGGTTTGGCAAAACCGAACAAAGTTTTCGAAATAATTTATCCATTATAGTAAGTCTCCAGCAATTCTAGGTTGAAGTGAGTTTCCCCAAAATTTGTACAACCAGAAATATTGGCAATAAAATGTTCGTAAATAAAAAATGGAGGTATCTTGATTAATTTTATTTATCAAAGGGATTTATCAAAGGGATTTATTTCATGGGATGCTGTGGGATGAGACCGGTGTCGTATAAGTATTCTGCAGATAAATTACCAATCGTAACTACCAACCTGAGTTTTAGAAATTCATTGATATCCACCTGGCTTGGATCGACAATTTTTTAAAAACCTCCTCATCACAATGCTGTAACCAATCGTAATTCTCAAAACTTCTGTAAAGTGTATTCACAATATATTTCTTGTTTTTTTTCCACTTATAAACCGCAAAAAATAGGAGATAAATGCACGCTTCGCTTACAATGTAATTAGTGCATGACGCTCACAATTTGAGAATTTTGAACATTTAACTGTCCGTCTGAAACAATAAAGATATGCCTTTTGTACGGACATTTTGTCCCATCTTTTGTGATAGCCAACTTGATTCCATCTTTTGTGTTTTGCAACGCCCTCCCGCTGCCATTTAAATCATTATCTTCTGTGGTTGCAGGTCTATCCACAACCCAAATAGTTCTCATCGCCATAATACTTTTCAAGAGTTAAATTACAATCGTGTATCTTCTTATGGTCTTAGGACATGAAATGTTTTTTTTTGCTTCTTCTCACTGATCTAGTTACCTCATTCCTTCGGGGTAGGGTTTATTAGCAATTCCTTCGATTGTAACTTTCAAATTTGAAATTTCTTGATTCTCGAATTTTTCACTTTCTCTGGCGCCATCGTTATGTGAGGTTACAAATTGTAGCAAAATTCCTTTTAATGGATCTTCTTGGAATATGACGTTTTCATTAATCGCGGTTTTATCTGCATCTATGCTTAGAGTCTTAAAATGATCAATCCAATCGTAAAATACCGAAAACATAGAATTGTAATTATTGAGCAATTGCCTCGAAACTCTCTCGTCTGTAACTGTGCCATATTACAAACATATATTTTTCAATTCATAATTCATATTTGCAGGTGAGGTCCTCTTTTGGTGCCAAGGTCATATCAAATATAACGGGATTTTGGATTTTGTACTTCTTGTCAAATACGTCTTTCAGAATCTTCTCGTTATTTGTTTTGCCAGTAATATCAGTCAAAGCCACACCAGATATTAATCATCTGAGGTTACTACTTTGGATTCCATGAAATACCCTGTTTTCCCTTTCCTCATTTGTCAGCCACAAAGATTTGTAAGAGGCGTGCAAATTGTAGTTGTCAACTTCAAGAAGTTTTTCTATTCCCCACTTCGCCGACAATTTTGAAATACATTTTTACCCAAATTATTTACCACATAATTTTTGTTGTCCCTCACGACCAAAACATCTGCCGACAGATAAACACTACTAGGTACGAAAAGAGTATTTTCATTTAACTTTGAAATTCTCGCATACAGTGTTTCGCCGATGAGGGATTATGAGTGATAACGTGATGATGACGCTCAGCCTTCAAACCTAGGGGAACACGATTGCTTCTTTGTGGGTTAAACACTTTTTCAGTTGCCATATATTTGGGACGATTTCTTAGATGAAGATTTCTTCTTCCGCTGGAACGCCTTATGCAAGTGTCCCACTTGCGAATTTTGGGGTGCGACAAGGGGCGAATGAGAAATCTGCGATAACCCCGCGATTACGCTGCGATTTTCAGCATTCGTATGTGTTTCGTAGTGGGGTTCGACTCTATACGACTCTATACGAAAGGAAGGTCGAATTAAGTGCGACAAGGTACCACAAACAACGACCTTGGTGCGAACATTATACGACGCATATACGACATCTTTCGACCTCATTCGAACATTGTGCGCGTGTGTACGGCCATATTCGAATGAGGTACGCAATGGTACGACGAAAATGACTTCAAGACGCGATTTCATCCACGATCGATCATCTAGAGAGGATATAAAGGGGGTCCTAGCTCAATCTCATGATATTGCTACCAAGGGAGAAGAAGGCTCTTTGGGAGCAGGCACAGCTGATCGACCTGGCCATAGGTTTCGTTGCTATTTTTTACGTTCGTACCGGTATTCGAACCTTGTTGAACACCATTCGCAGCTATTTGAACGTTTTCGTACCTTGGTGTCAACTGGTCCGCTGATTGGTCGAACACTTGCAGCACTACACGAAGTTAGTCAAAGATGTATTCGCACATCACTTGTCAGAAACCTTTAACTTTGTAAAATTTTCTGGGGACGAATTATTTTCGGGGACAAATTTTCCTAGGGGACGAATTATCCGGGGACGAATTTTCCTTGGGGACGAATTATCCGGGGACGAATTATCCTCGGGGACGAATTATCCGGGGACGAATTTTCCTAGGGGACGAATTATCCTCGGGGACGAATTATCCGGGGACGAATTTGCGGGGACGAATTTTCCGGGAACGAATTATCCGGGGACGAATTTTCCTGTAACCCTAGAAAACTGAGATCGGGAGTGGGATCATTTGCTGTTGTGGACGATTCAGCTGGTTCAGCTGGTTGATGAGCTGGTTGCATTGGTATTTCTTCATATGCGCTACTGAGGATATCCCTAACATAATTAGCTAGTACTGCTGTCCCTCCATACTTAGGGGTTTTCAATGACAGTATAAGGGATTAGCGTTCAGCCCCCCCCTCCGGCTGATTAATTGCCAAAAAAAAATTACCCCTCTTTCAGGTCACCGATCCTACTTTCAACAATCCAATAGCTACTTTAGGCAAGCTAATCCCTTACACTACTACCTTAAGTCGAAAAACACTAAAATACATCAGTCCTGAATTTCCTAAAAAAACGTCTAAACCAATCATTAAAACCATTTTCTTCACCAAAAACAATAATATCAAAATCCGACACATCCAAATATCAAATATTCCTGACTTTTCCATGTCCGAAGGGAGTTAAAGCTCGAAAACCGAACATCAGGAAAACACATCTAAGCCAGATATTTCCCCAAAAAACCCACACCTATCACGCCCCTAACAAGAAAGATATAAAGTAGTTTTTCATTTCCCTACTTGGTTGGTAAAAATCGTTTAATTCCGGCCTTTTCCCGAGTTGTACTCTATTCTCTGGGTAAAGTTCGTTGTAGAGAACAAAAGATGCATCAACATTCCGAAAAATCAATTGCACTTTCATTTTCTCTTTTCAATTGAAGGTTAACGAAATCAATGGTTTGTTTTCGATGGCATCCCAAGCCTTAGATTCTCTTTGTCATTTTTCAAAAGCTAAATTATGTATTCTCATTTCGTCTTGATAACCATTTTTATCTAGGGCTTTGAAAAAATATCCTTACCCCGAGAAGGCAGCGGTGTTTACTACAGCACCGATTATCATTCCAGCCATTTACAAACTGTGAGAAAATGAGAGTTAAACAAATGGCGAAACCTTCGGAGAATCCAATGGTGAAACCCCCGGCGAAATAAATTTCAAAAAAGCAATATCTGAGAGACCTGTACTTTAACCCCCCAAAGTATTGTGGCCTATACAAAAGCAAGTCAACTTTGGAGAAAAATAAAATCTGACAGAAAAATTATCAAGTACAGAGAACTAAAATATTTTTATCACATGTTTACTGATCCCCTCTAACCATTTTAACTCAGAGGTCTTAGTTTTATAGGCATACATCCCAGGACAACTGTTCAATATAAGTAGATAATCAAAGCTGAACTGCATGCACAAAACCAGAGCGTCCCATGCGGCAATAGTAAGACATTCAAACTATCGAAATGACCTTCTGAATACGGTCTGAAACATAATAGACCTCCAATGCTTCGATGCGCTTTTCGATTTCACAAACCAGCAAGCCACAGGACGATGTGGACAGTCACGGAGAATTATGGAAGAGAAAAAAATCAAAATCTACTCCAGGGATGCGAACCCGGGAACTCGGGTTCAGAATACGAACGCTCTAACCGTCTGAGCTAGGGGGATTTCTTGTGAACTGCTGCCAGCAAATATATCTTATATGAATGGCAATTATGCTTTATTTTTGAGAGATGATCCAGAAATTTGCTCAAGTGCGTGTAATAGAAGAAGACACCAAGACAAAGGTGAACATTGCTAAGAGAAAACGTAGACTCCGCATACATAATCACACACAGCAAAGAAAAAAATACTTTCTTCCTGCAGTTGCCCACTGGAAGCCGCTCAAAGATGTTGAACAAAGATTACACACAAATGTTTGCACATTCTATAAAGGCGTATAAAACGACAGGCATTTCAAGTAGCCCAGTCGCCTTGATGATAAGAGTGTTGGCAAATAAAACCAGAGGTCTCTAGTTCGAGTCCCGATGAGAGGACATTTTTATTTTTTTCCTTCCAGAATTCTCTGCGAAGGTCCGCATCGTCCCCCGGCTTGCTGGTTTGTGAAATCAAGTGCATCGAAGCATTGGAGGTCTATCATGTTTCAGGCCGTATTCAGAAGGGCCTTTAGGTCGTTTGAATTGCCGCATGAGTTGCTCTGTCTTGTGAAGGCCTTTATGGTAGATCGGTTTCGATGAGCCAGTAGCCCTTAACATGCAGTTTCCATGCAGTTTTCATGCGGCCATCGTGTCCAGTACCCTATGTCTGCCATGTGAAGAAGTCTAAAATGTCTTCGGATAAAATGTCTGGTATTCTTTAATATCTGAGCTTATGACGTTCATCGAATCTATAGAACCACATACCATAATACATCAGAGAATATTATAGGGCCGGACACATTTTCCAAGGGGACATTATTTACATGTACAATGGATTTTGTTAGTTTGCATTACACTCTAATCAAAATCATTCATTGTCTCCCAGCTTTAGTTTATAATGCATCTCATGGTTTGTAGGGACAGCGATAACACGACATGCCAGGGAGTAGCACATTGCTATGTTACACAGAGTGACATAACATGGTACCTAGTCATTCTTATAAGTATGGAGTATTTCGATGACAAAGTCACAACCAGAATGCAGGGAAAAGTGCACTTAAAAAATTTCTTCATGGCGCTCACCGAAATAATGCGGCACTGGACAAGTGTGCATTTGAAGACAGCGTACGCATTATGCAGTGACCCCCCCCCCCCCCTCACAGTGGGCCTTTTTTGCAAAATTTGATAATTTACCACTTTTTTTGGTCGCCGATCCTACTTTGAACGAACAAACAGCTTTTTTGGGCACCGCATAATGCATGTACTGCACAGTTAAGCCGAAAAATCACTAAAATACCTAGGTTCTAAATTTCCTAAAAGACATCTAAATCGATCATCAAAACCATTTTCTTCACCAAAAACGTTACTCTAAAAATCCCGCACATGTTTGCGCAGATATTCATCAGCATCTTAACAATCTTTCGGGGAAACTTGTCAGCTTCCTCGACGCTGCTGTGAACTGCAAGAAATCAGACAAAGCCTGCTCAACTTACCGGGGCGGGGTCACTCATTCTGCAGACGATACTTGTTTTATTTTCCTCAGCCTAGAAGTAAAACAACAAATAATTATTGGTTTCGTCATGCTTGAGCAAGAATAGCCAAATTGTATCGGGTAGCCCAATAAAAACGCCCTAAACATTGAGGCGTAATATCGCGCAAGGTTTATTGTCACGAGGAAAGAAGAGCAGGGGACCTAACGCCAACCTATTTATGTAAAGTGATAATTAGAAGGTATATAGTTCAGGAAATGTTAATAAATAATCATTCCTTATAGTCTTTTGAAAGCATTTTTGATTGTAAAAAGTATATGCCTACGTCACAGAGTCTCTGTGATGGTCATTTTTATCACAGTAGTCTCGAGCATCCAGACCTTCTTCACTTATTAGTCTGGCGCAAGCCAGGCGTTCATTGTACTAGACCTAGACGTTTTCCACCACAATGTAACTGGGCCGAAGAAACACTGCGTAAGATTACCTCGAGCTGGAGCTAAGAATATATTATGCTAATGAGCATACTTCCACATTGAGTTTGCCCAGAATGGTGCATATCGCGCGAAGCTGCTTAGCCTAATACCATTAGGCCCAGCGTAATGGCGCTGAGGCGGCGGCCGCTGTAATCAAGAAAGTGGTTGAGTCACTCTATGTCATGACGGACCTAATCAAAATTGCTTACATTTTCGCATTGCCACAATGAAAGACCTAATACTGAAACCACATGTCTGTTGACTGTGCTTTAAGAGAGACTAGAAACCACTATACCCCCCCCCCCCCCCCCCCACTCTCATAAACAACAAACGCCCACCCCTTCCTGCTACCTCAATACCTCTGGATTTATGTCTACCATAAAACGTGTTCTCAATTTAAAACTTATTTTGTGGGTCACAAACAGTAGTAACACGTAACGGGCAACTAGACGGGTCAGAGGTCAAACAAATTGCCATGACAGCGTCCCAGATTCTGGCGGTGACGCGGCATGTGTTGTATGGGTGTTACCAGGGGCCATTGTGCAGCCATTTTGAATTGCTAATCAAGAAGTCCCAGATTGGAGAGGTTGACGGAATATCGCCATGCAGTAATTCGGATGTCAGCGCCTTCCATTTGAAGCATTGTACGTTCCGCCATTTAGTTCCATTTGGGTTTTCTATCGACGTTTGATATAAGTTAAATGAGGCTATATTCACCGGTACGATCAATTTCATAGCACATGTAAGATATCAAAACATTTACAGTTGGCTACAATATCAGACGGTAGAAATGGCGGACAAAATCACCGTCCCCGACGCAGACATTTGAAGATATTTAGAAAGGAGATGGGTAAGTTGACCTACCGATACTTCCAAATCTGGCTTATTATTTTACTAGATTGTTATCAGAAGCGGGAACATCCAGTTCGCCAGTTTGAATGAACGCAGATACGAGTCACGATTCTCGCTAAGTTTTCTCGCCAAGGCATTTTCAAATTATGTACCGTACACATTTATCGTTCAATTGCGATTCTGACCTCGTTCATTTTTTGGCCTTCAGGGGACAGGTTCACTGAGGACCGGCCTCACGCGATGGGCTGCCCAAGGAGTTTAGGGACAGCAAGCTCTAGTCTACCGTACAGCGATGCAGCGTGCTGCTACGTGCATTCGACAAAGGCACATACATCCAGTTAATGAAAGTCTACACAGCCAGCTTAGTAGTTGGAAATGTCACCTTTGAAAAAGAGTTCGGCAATATCGCATTCTGATGGATTATGGTTTATGTTTCAATAGAGGCCATGACCGCCAAGCATTACCGAGGAGTTGTCCGGAAACGATTTTTCTCCAGAAAGTGGCCAAAATTAGCCATAAAACAATAAGTTTTATGTAAAATTACGTAATCAATGATAAAAAGGACAATGCCATTTTTGTTCATATTCCCCAACTAATTCGTGTGATAAATTTTATTGAAAAAATCCTAACTGTTTGGGCTCCAGAGGTGATGATAATAATTATAATCATATACAAGTCACATACAATCCTTCCATAAAGTAAATGTCCACCGTTTTTTTTAAATATCACAGAGATGAAATAAGATAATTGCGGTTTTCAACAGGGTATGGTATATTTAGTTGGTCATATATCTACTGTATTTGGATGCACCTAATTCCATCCCTTTATTATGTATTATTTCAAAAAAGGTCCAAAAATCACTTTTTTTATTTCATGTGCCTTTACAACAATTTAAATTACCCAATGAACTGTGCTTTATGACCATCATTTTTGGCACTTGCTCTTCCATTGATTGTGTTCGATAGTCATGACAAATGCTCTTTTTTGCTTAGGATTTTTATGTTATTTTTTTAATCTCTTCCATAACCGTTAATAAAGACACCCAATCCTTCATGTGTGAGCTGAGTTAGAGATAAAGATCCTGACTGACTGATTGCTGACTATGAGGAGTGTTCTCAAAGGTCAACAACTGTCTGACAAATTTGACAATCACCTCTTGCGAGCTGAAACATATCTTCAAAATGAAAGAAGTAGGAACTTTCTAGTAATTAAACCAAAAAAAAACCTATATGGCATCATAGTTCAACCATACATTGTGAAAAAGAACGAAAATAAAATGAATAAAAAAAGTGACTTTTGGACATTTTTAAAATTGCCTTTTACACAATGAAGAGACGGGATTAGCTGTGTCCAAATCCATTAGATACATGACCAACTAGATATACCATTCTCTGCTGAAAATCGCATTCAATTATCTTATTCTATTTATGTGATATTTAAAAAACCTGCGGACATTTACTTTCTGAAATGACTGTGCATTGTCTACAAGGGAGTTCGGTACAAAGAAGGCATTCAGAAGATCACTCTATACAACTGCACTATTCTTATGCTGTTATTGCGAATTCTTTATGCTTCCTGATTTCATCAGTTATAAGCCTGGGAATGTCACGCGCACACGGAGTCATTCGAAAAATGCAGTACAAAATGTATAGATTATAAAAATGTTCATGAAAGCACGTGAATATGAAACCAAAACCAAGTTGTTTACCTCAGATCGTGACAGACCACTTCCTTGAAATCATATGACGTCTTTAAGAGTCAATTTGTTTGAGATTGCCGTCTCAGAATTAGTCATGTTTTACTAAATCTATGTCATATAAGAGTATTCAGAAGAGTTTGTTCTGTTTAACCGCTAATCTGCCGAGCATCAGGCCACACTCAATTTTTTAGACACGTGTAGCAGCATGCGATTTCAAACACATCTAGCTCAAATCTGAAAAAGGTCCAGTAAATCCAATGGTTTCACAAGAAAGACATCATGGATTCTGGGGCTAATGTGTGGGACCTCAGGCAGTTCTACATTTAGTACCCCTGAAGTTGTGAAATCCGATCATATATGACGACCCGTAAATGAAACTTGAATACTGAGGTCAAATGAACATAATCACAGGGTGTTAAACAACAGGCTGTTAAAAAACAGGGTGTTAAAAGGGCGTGGTCTTCATGTAATCAATATCACCACGAGGAATAGTTTGAATTGCTCAATTAGCACATACTTACAATATTCAAGGATATAATCAAGGCTAAGATAATCATTTCCCCCAATGTAATTATAAAGACAAAATGGCGCAAAGCGAGAAATGTTAATCTTAATCGAAAACAAAATGGCCAATAATTAATCGATGCAAACCCTTTGTGGCTTAGTTATATCGGGTGGTCCGAAAAAACTGGAACACACTTTATCAGGCCGTAACTCTAACACGTTTTAAACGAATGTTTCTTATTATTATTCAGCGTTCGCCCTGCACTCGTTCGCTCTAGGCTTGTAGTAAAACTTCAATATTTTCCAGGGAGTATTCCTCATCTAAGACGAGATGAGCGTTTTGCGTGCCACTATGGTTAGGCGCCAATTCAGTATATTTGGCCGAGTGACTCCGATTTCGGCAAGGGGTAGAGTCCACGCAAGCTACTTATGTTTCTCACTTGATTGGTTCTTTAACCTACCCTGCCATAGATACAAGAAACCTCAGTTTTAAGTCTCATTCGCGATATACTAGCGTTAGAAAAAATCGGGACACAGGCGAGATGAGAGTATTGGGAGACATCAAAATGAACAAGGGAATTTTCGTACAAGAAAATAAAAAATGCTATCAAGATGAGTGTATTCTTCTGAAATACCTGTAACGAATGACACAGACGGGATGACAGTATTTATGGGCAAATGTTGCCAAAAAATTCTATCTTGTTTTGAAAAATAATAAGAAAATGGTATCAAGCGTTTTCGAACCCTCGTCCTCTGGATTCTGAGCGCGACGTCCAAGCCACACGGCAAATCTGACTATCCACTAGATGTGGGACTGCGAATAACATTTGATCAACCTCAAACCTCGCTTACGTCATGTTGATCAAAGAAGGTCGGGAGTTGGCCTATGTGGAAGAAAAAAATGGCGGTATGGAATCTTTGGAGACGGCTTTCAGGACGGAATATAGCAGCAAGTCTCTGTCCTCCCCGTAAATAGCGGTGTAGGTTTATTTGTTGATGGGGAAGGGATTTTTTTTCTCACCTATTTTCCATAATTCTAACTCGGATAATCAATGATGGAGTTTAGGTGAATATTCTCTCTGTTAGTTCCCGTGCTTTTACAGGTTATATTTCTACTTTTTGGGGAGGTTTTCGGACGGATTTCCCCCTTTCGATTGTCCACGTGCTAGTATTGTACTAGGCCTACTATCGATTTTTTTCTCGTCAAGGGTCTGAGACCGGGCGTATAGCATTTTATCTAGTACGTCCTCCCTACAAATAGCGGTGTAGGATTTTGTTGATGGGGAGGGATATTTTTCATTTATTTTCCGTAATTCTAATAACTTGCATTTTTTTCTTTCAGGTTCTCATCAGTGCACACACACAAACATGGCTGTACATTGTATTCCGTCAGCATGGTTTGACATGGCCTACATGTACTTGTGTGTTTCCCACAGTCAAAATCCAGCACTTCTAGTGTTCTGCTGACAGACTGACGGCAGCGCCACTGTTTCGCCGTATACTATCATGTTTCTGGCAGACTTCTGAAGGGTGTTTCGGGTGTTTGCATTTCTCTCTACCACCTCTCTACCACCTCATTTATTACTCTCGCATCTGTCACATTTGTCACCTGGAGCGCGGTGGTATTTTTTTTAAACATGGACGCTTCTGTTTTTGTTCATGCAGTTCAGCTTTAAAGCCACGTAAGAAATCATGATGATATCCTGTGCGTGGATAGGGATTTTGCACAGTTGTGTGTGCATTTGTCACTTTATGATAGCAAAGTTCAGTATGTTTGAAGTAATAGGAAAATGTGATCGACGAATCTACGACTTTTGTAGTTGAAAAATAAGGCCAAAACCTATCAATTAGGGTATGCATACTATGCATACCCTAATTGATTTGCCTTATTTCCAATAAAAACCGAAATAACCTAGTATGCATTGTCCTATTACTTTAGATTTATTACAACATGTCAAGTCTGTAAAGTCTGTACACTGGTATTTGATAACAACAACACAGCTGATTCATGCAATCCGTGTGACTCACTCGAGTGAAGAGTTCAGTTTTTTTCTTTAGGATAAAATTAACTTTTGGACTAGATTCAAAGAGAAACCTATTCAAGAACGAGCATAAGGTGGTATTGATTGTCTGAACGTCCTGGTATGTCAGATGTACATTTGAGTGATTGAAATGTAATAACAATTTTTAATCTATGAACTTCCTGGTATGTCAGGTGTACATGTAAGTGAAATTTAATAAAACAATTTAATCTAAGTAATGATAAATGAGTGATAAAAACCAAAAGGTTAATTGCCCAACGTGCATACAGCAATATGGCAGCTCACAGGAAGACGAAGGGGCATTTAAATAAATTAATGGTACAAGTACCTTCTATTCCATCACTAATCCCTGAAGTAAATACGAAGCTTTCCTTCGAGACTGAGGAGCTTGATGACATAGATAAAGTTAAAGAAATTGAGTTGGCAAAGGAGTTTGGCAAGCCTGTTGTTACCATTAGAGTGAATATTGATAGAGAAGCGAAACAGGTTTTTGAATACAGGGAGAAATTAGAGGAAGTACTTTTTAAGCTCAATGATTACCACCATAAAATAAGCATATCAGTTTTCGCCCAGTTCAACAGACCTAAGACCGTACAGCAGAGCTTGGATCAGTTACCCACCCCATTCAATCTCCAATGGAAAGCATAATTTCAAGGAATCAGGCAATCTATGCAGTAACCAAGCAGCTTAACTACATTAAAGCACAGATTGAGGAGATATACTTTCAAGGAAGTGGCTTGTCTCTTAACATAGTACAGTCCTGTCACATGACAATATGTTCCTACAAGAGGTGCAAAGGTGGTCATTACATTAGATTACCATTTAACACTAAAGCTAACACCAATGTGGAAACAAATGATCAGAAGTGTTTGCTCTGGAGTCTACTCGTCGCTAAATACCACAACAGCATTTCGTGTCAGGGGCAAGCAAGTTTTAATGCACCAGAAATTAACCCCTAATAGATGTATGAAAATGAGATTAAGATCAACTCATTTCCTGTATGTATTCAAAAGGATATCCCTAAGATCGAGAGTGATAACAATCTCAAGATTAATGTGTTCAAGTTACAGAACGAAACTGCTAAAAACATACGTGAAGCAAAATTAGAACCTCTCTACCTGTCCGGTAATGGTAAGAATTATGATGATAATGATGTTATTGATATTCTTTATTTCATGTACATAACTGACATCAATATGTTCTTCAGGAATGGCACTCATACTGTGTATCTCTACAGGAGATGCATGAATTACTTTTATCGTAAATCTACACTTGAGAATCATAAGAAAAAATGTAATGAACATGAATATTGCAAGATTAGCTTGCCAGAACCAAATAGTAAATTGTCTCAACTTAAGTTTGAAAAACACTCAATAAAGAATAGAGTTCCTTTTATCATCTATGCAGATTTTGAGTCAATAAACATGCCTGTAGTATCAGTAGAGAGTACTAGTAAGCAACCTTTTAAACATAACGCATCAGCAGTTGGAGTTTCTGTTAACTCTGATTATCAATATCTTTACAATAATCAGTATTTAAGTCATAGAGGCTCTGATGTTGTAGATGTATTCTGTAATTGGCTTATCAAAATGGAACAACAATTCTCTAATTTATTGAACAGTAACTTTCCTCTAACAATGACAGATGAAGACTGTGAGAGGTATCACAAAGAAACACAATGTTACTACTGCAATCAGTTGCTAGGGTACGATAAGGTCAAGGACCATGATCACTACAGTGGTAGTTTTAGAGGTGCTGCTCACAGCTCTTGCAATCTGATTGAAAAGAAAGCCATGTTCGTTCCAGTGTTTTTTCACAATCTAAGTAATTATGATTCTCAACTATTCATTAAAGATTTAATGACTGAATTACCTCAAAATAAAAAAAACTTAAATTACTTGCCAAAACAGCAGAACAATACATTTTATTTCAGTTCGGGTGTTTTAGATTCTTAGACTCATACATATTCCTACAGTCCAGTTTTGATAACATTACAAAATCAATGGTAGACGATGACTTCAAAATAACGAGACAGATGTTCCCCGATACTACATACTTCAAACTATTGAGGGGGAAAGGATCAGTTCCTTATTCATTTTACACGTCTCATGACAGTTACAATGTCACCTACCTAGAGAAGTCTATGTTCTTTGATGAATTAAAGAATGAAATGGCATCTGATTCTGCCTATGATGAAGCTAAAGCCATATGGGATAATTTTAACCTAAGAAATCATGGAGAATTCATTGACCTTTACCTAAAAACTGATGTGTTGCTTCTGGCAGATTTGTTTGAAAAGTTCAGGAAAGTAAATTTAAACTACTTTCAGATAGATCCATGTCACTGTTACTCAGCACCAGGTCTTGCATGGCAAGCTGGTTTGAAATACACAGGAATACACCTAGAACTCTAACAGATAGCAACATTTTACATACATTTGAAAAGGCAATAATGTGGTATTTCAGGTGTGATTGGAACAAGGCATGTTAAGGCCGATGATCACCACAAACTCTTGTACTTTGATGCTAATAACCTTAACGGTTGGGCTATGATGGAACCTCAACCTTATGGTAGTTTTGATATGACAGATATTGATTCAACAGATGATGATAACCTCTATCTAAGATGGATTATGTCAATACCTAAGGATAGTGAATGATGTTGACGTGGCAATTTGGTGTCCACTGCGCCTGCATGACCGCAACTGAATGAAGAGATCATTCAGGGACTGTCTGACAGCTGTGATTGTTGACCCGACGTTATGACATCATGATGACGTCATGGCATCCTTGTGACGTCATCAGTGACATCGTAGCCTGAGCCTGCATGCTCTGTTGCTCATGGCAACATGAGAGGACCAAAATGAAGGAGTTTGGCTTCTGGGCACCGTGCACTAATGGTATGAAGCAACCATGTGTGTCTAATAGGTCATGAAGGTGCAGGAAATGCGGTTTCGTCAAGAGAGACTCATCAGATGCGTGTGGCGACAAAGAAATACGGTTGGATATACAGAGGTATCCTGATATCCTGGTATCCTGGTATCTAGATGGTTAAAAGTTTAACCTGTGTGCCTAAAGAAGACACGTGAAACCGGAGAGGTTGAAACTGCTGGACAGTAAAGGAAATAAGTATACGGAGGGAAATAGTATTTAAATGACGTGGCAATGTACGTATACTTACCTTGGGAACATGAAATCCACAGGGGCTGGGTGCATTGATGAAAGTGTCATGGACCTGAAGCCCATTAATAATGCACTCTGAAGTGAGTGCGGGCCCTCGGCCCAAATGGTTGCGACAAAAATCGACCACTCACGAAGACGGGAGAGTGCGAGACTTCCTCATCACAGGCACTACAGATGTGCAGTGCCAAAGCCAGAGCGCCCTGGGATGTTCCCAGACAGTGGACACCAAGGAAATAATAACAAATGATGTTGACGTGGCAATTTGGTGTCCACTGCGCCTGCATGACCGCAGCTGAATGAAGAAATCATTCAGGGACTACGTAAGGATAGTGATGTAGGATATTCTTTGAGGTAGACTTGACTTATCCACAAAACATCAAATTCAAGTCTAAGAACTTTCCATTCTGTCCAGAGTCTCTCTTCATTGAAGATGATGAACTCAGCCCTTACCAGAAAGAGTTACTAGGTGATGATAAAAGATCAAATGTAGAGAAACTGATACTCACACAAAAGGATAAGACCAACTACATAGTGCATTACATGATGCTACAGTTTTACCTCAAGCACGGAATGGTACTTAAGAAGTTTCACTCTGTGATCAGCCTTAAACAGTCTAAGTGGTTGGCGACATACATTGACATTAATATTAAAAGGAGGATGGACTCTAAGACTGATTTTGAGAAAGATTATTTTAAACTGATGAATAATGCTTTCTACGGTAAGACCTGTGAGAACATAAAGCCCGCTACACACGAGGGATTTCTCACCAACTTAGTTGGCTTTAAAATTAAGAACAGGTGCACAGGTGACTGGAAGTTGAGAGTCGTTCACCCACTCACACGAAAGACATAATCCCAGAAATATTTAGGTCCTGCACTATATTTAGGCCAAAACCTTGTTCAAGGCTGAGTGCAAATATCTATTATTTCTGGCAGGGAAATCTTAGATCTAGAAACATGGTTGCCAATGATTTTGTTGTGTACAATGAGAGGAAGAAAAAGAAGATTTTATATATCATTATTGTAAAAAGTATCAGTGAAAAGAGGAAAAGGAGAACTCGATGGGATAATAGGAGGTTTTTGGCAAAATCGTGGATTATGAGAAGGTACAGCCTTGGCGCCTATAAAGATAGAATCAAAATATGGCCCAACTATGTTGTTGACTGAATCACACGGGGAAATTTCTCCCCCACATATGGCAAGCCAAAGCGGAATTTATTCAAGACTTTAGAATTACCATTCAAGAAGTTAGATATAAGTTCAAGAAGGAAATATATGTTCAAGACTAAAATATGTTCAACCTTGAATCAAATGTTTTCAACCTTGAATAAAATATGTTCAACCTTGAATAAAATATGTTCAACCTTGAATAAAATATGTCCAACATTGAACAAAATATATTCAACCTTGAACAAAATATATTCAAGACTCACGTGACCATATTCAAGACGCACGTGACCACAAAATTGATGACGTAGATCGTAGAATCTGTGGTACTTCTGATGCGTTCTGTTTCACGACATGATTGATTGCCTGTATAGCCTAAACACTCAAACATGTCAAAAGACAACGAGAATCCGATACAGTGGTGTCGGCCTTAAGAATGAAAGGTGAGAGGCATTGCGCATTTTGAACCTATAATTTGCCTGATATGTCTGTGAAACATGTATCGACTCTGACATTCACTCGGCATCCATGTCATGATGTGTAGGATTACAGTACATGTCAGGTGTAGGCGGCTAGGTACATGTACAACCATGTGTCAAAACCTCGTGCGAACAATTCGAGCTCCGAAACGCAACACAAGTACCATGGGTTCGGGAAAGTCCGGATGCGGGTTCGGGAAAGTCCGTAAAGCATCAAAACATGAGCAACTATGTCATCAATTTTGTGGTCACGTGCGTCTTGAATATGGTCACGTGAGTCTTGAATATATTTTGTTCAAGGTTGGACATATTTTATTCAAGGTTGAACATATTTTATTCAAGGTTGAACATATTTTATTCAAGGTTGAAAACATTTGATTCAAGGTTGAACATATTTTAGTCTTGAACATATATTTCCTTCTTGAACTTATATTTAACTTCTTGAATGGTAATTCTAAAGTCTTGAATAAATTCCGCTTTGGCTTGCCATTCCCACACTCCTTATATAAACAAAAAAATCCTTATATAAACAAAAGATGTCGTTGAGAAATAGAACAAGTCGGTAGTGCAGCCAGCAACTCCAACCAGTCGGGCAAAGTATCAGTTACCTGGTCTGGATTCCTGTTATGAATTAAAATTCCAACTAAGTTTGTGAGAAGTCCCTCGTGTGTAACAGGCTTAAGGAACATGATGGAGATTGAGTTGGTAACAGAAGGTGAACGAGCCAGGAGTATAATGGCCAATCCCAGGTTTTCATCAATATGCATATTTGACGAACATAATGCTTCTATAAGTATGAGGAAAACATCAGTGAAATTTAACAAGGAGCTACAGTACTTGCATTGTCTAAATTGTTAATGTGTGAATTTTACTATGAGGTGCTTCAACCTTATTTTGGTGAGAAGAACCTGGAACTACTGTATCTTGATACATATTCCTTTGTACTTAAGATAAATACTGATTACTTAACTGAAGACCTTAAAGGGTTAAAGGATCACTTTGACTTCAATAACTATCCCAAAAATCATCCTCTCTATGACACTAACAAGAAGAAGGTGCCAGGTTATTTCAAGGATGAGCTAGGAGGAGAAGAGATGACTGAATTTATTGCACTTAGAAGTAAGATGTATGCTTGGCAAAACAAAATTAATAAAAAACAAATTAAACATGTAAAAATAAACTGTGATAACAACATTTACATAATAATTGAACTTACAGAGGATAACAAATTCTCATTGGAAGGTAATTTTGATAATGATAATTTGTTTGTTATGATGATAGGATTTAAACAATCAAAATTTAATAAGAAAGGGAAGTACCACTCTACCAGACCTTTACTCTTTTACACTTCTTATCTTTTATTAAAATCAAATCTGGTTGATAAAAGTAATACACTCTTGAATAATAAACCTTCATATATTTTCTGTATCATACCTGTAAATGATAGTAATCAGATTAAGCTTCAAATGTACGAACTTAACTGTACTAAAGAAGTTAACATAATGTACTAATCATATCAAATTTGAAATAACTACTTACATGACTGATTTTAAAGAATCTTAAACCTGATATCGAATTACCTAAATTTGATGATGATAAAATCGTTAATTTCAGAGGAATGCCTATTGTTCTTGAATTCTTAATAGAGTTAGATCCTTGTATTAACGTAAGTGATAATGAGATCATAACTTATGAGGAAATCATAATCATCAATCTTTGGACTTTTATGTTCTAATGATACCCCATGACAGTGTCCTAATGTAATGAGGGAAGTTGAAGCAAGGGCAGTTAGTGCTCCCATCCTCAGACTTACCCATCCTAACCATTTATCCAACTCATTAGTTACTAAATTATCGTTTCTAAGATCATTGTAAAGTTCGTCCTCATCATCAACAGGTAAGAACAACTTTGCTAATTAAGTGTAAGCCTTAAGTACTGTCTTACCTAAAGAATCATTAAGTCTAGCATACATCTTTGTCTGGTAGAGTCTATGGTATTTAATTATTTCCTTCTCTGACATAACATCTAAGTCATTAAATGTTAGTTCTATCCTTGGATGTCAAATAAGGGTTAAGTACAACATAATCGATATCCATCGTTTTAAAGGCTTGATGTAAGAACAGCTTGTAGCTAATTGAGACATTAACCCCACAGTAATGTAGGTATCTTAGGAAAGGAAAGAAAACTAACCTTAGATCATTAAAATTCTCATCAGTTAAGTAACTGTTACCAATAGTATGGTTAATGAATTATGTCTCTAAATACCAATCATACTCTCCGCAGTGAAATTGAAATACCATTGACACAATATTTGAAACTAACTTAAAAGGTAGAGTATTAATACCTTTTTAATGATGATTGAACTGTCTTTTCATACCTTTCCTTACTAAGCCATTCTCTAGGACTGGAGAAGTATCCTTTAAAATAGTACTCAATGTACTCTATTAGATAATTTACTACTTTTTCTGATAGACGTCTCTGTCCAAGCCTTCTAAGTATGGTGTCAAAGTAACGTGTTTTATTCTTAATACTAATCTCTAGCCTTTTGAAGTCATCATCATAAGCAACAGCATTACAATAGGTACAAAACCTGTACTTAATAGTTTTAGTTGTGTACCTTGTTGGGTTCAAGTTTTTAGCATACTCATACAATGTCCATATCTTGTAATTACGACATATTTCAACATTAGATTCTGTACTTATGTCACACTTTTTCATAGGTGGATGTACTGCTGTATCAGGAGTATCCTAAGTATCATGAATCATCAAATAATTAGAGATATTTTTAACTCCTGGTCTTCAATACTGTCTAAACTAAAGTATTCTATTAAAGGAATGAATGTGTACATCCTTTCAAAAGTATTCATTTACTTAATATATTTTCATTATTTTTAAAGCGAATAAGGTGGCGGTGAGTTGGGTTTGATATCAACAATTGGTGCTACTACTGATTTATTATTATTTGATAATTCATGATTTGATAATTCATCTTACTTTTCTAGTTCCTCTAGCTCTTTGTAAAACTGTTCTAATCTACTTTTCCAATTATTTGGTCTTTTAGTGCAACCTCAAGTTCTATTCATTTATTAGATAAATACTGCTTTGATCTGAAGGTTCTTTCTAGGTCTTCTGGTGTACATAATTTATCTTGAGTACTGTTACTTAGAATCCTATTACTTAATTCAACCATTAAATCAACAGTTTTAATGTTTATGCCATTTAGACACATTTCGTTGTTTAAAAGCCATATCTTATTAAGTAGAGAAGCATTTTCAAATGCAATGTACATGTAATCCCCAGAATAGTTTTTTTCCACTCTGATACCACATTTTAATCTTGATAGCTTTGTTGGAACCATTTTTCATTCATCATTTTGTATATAAAATTAATTGATCTATCCAATTGCTCCTTAAATAGGTCCCAGTCTATTTTAGCACTCTTCTGTCTATTTTCTGTCTTATCCATGGGTCTTATGTTAAACCAAGCGAAACACAGTTCAGGATAATATTTGAATTCCATGATTGGTAAAACATAATCTAACTCCTCATCTACTATTGTAGATAGACTCCTCTGGTACTCTAACCATTTTCTGAAGAAACTGTCTGATGATTTCAAGTATGATGATTTCAAGTCGTTACAAGTTAACTCTCCTTTAGAAATACGGTTTAAACCTACCCTTATTTTATGACTGTCTCTATTACTACTCTTATTAAGATAACATGTGTAGCCAGAGTTCCAACATGATCTACAGCCACTTCTATTTCCATCTTCAGCGAACTCACCATCACTTAGTAATTTAACTTCATAACATTTATTGCATTTCTTGGTTAAGGTACCACATGCTTTACAATAATCCAGGAATTTATTGCGTTTATTCTTTTCAAAATCACTTTCAGGTGTTTTTACATAGCATTTAACACATTCAAATGTAGGTTCTGAAACTACTGGTTGACACTGATTAACATTGATCGTACCATAATTATTATGAAATATCTGTCCTTCCATTTCTTGCTTGATTTAATAGAAAAAAGTTTTATTAACCTTTTACTTTACTCCCTAAAGCTTTTAATTTACTCTCTAAAGCTTTTACTTTACTCCCTAAATCTTTTACTTTAGAGATTCAATTTCTGAAACTGGTAACCATTCATTGAATTTATCACTGTAACCCTTCCACTTCACTAATCCGTATTTCTTGCCTTGACTGGTCTTGTATCTTATATCTTCTCTATATTGTACTCTAGTTCATCAGGATTAGGAACATAGCTCAATTTCTCTTCATAGAAATATCCTTGAATTTCCTCCTTGAGATAATATTCAAGCTTGTAGACAATAGGATGAGTGAAGATTATCTGTTTACTTTGGAATACTTCCTCCCTGAAGTTTGGTAGGTAGCCTTTATCGAAAATGGACGTGTAGTTTGCAATTCTTACACTGTCACCTACTTTGTACTTTGGATCACCAAATGTATCTTTGAGGTGAAGACCGTAAAGGTTGTACCACACTGTTCCTTCGTTTTCCATCTTTCTGGCGTCTATTGGTTTCATACCTATTGATGAGTGAAATGTATTATTGTAGCCACTGACAAAGTCATCCAGAACATCGATCCACTTGTCAGTCTCCTTAGCAGTGAAATACCTCCACATATTTTCTTTCAATGTCCTGTTGAATTTCTCTACGACTGCTGCCATCTTGTCAGATTTTGAGGAGAACCATTCTGTGTCATTTTCTGTTAAAAGTTGCTTGAAGTGTTTGTTGTAGAATTCTGTACCGTCATCGAATTGACTCTTTTCCGGTATCACCTCTTTAAAAATCTATTTAAATGCATCTCTGATTTCTTCTCCTCTCTTACTCTTCACTGTCACGGCCCAAGCGTAACGACTGAATAGATCTATGACGGTTAAAATGAATCTGAATCCTTTATTCTTACTCTCAAATTTCTGCATGTCAACCAAGTCAGCTTGCCACTGTTGATTGATGTAAGATACCATTGTCTTTCTGAAGGGGAATTTCTTAATGGCCGGTTTATGTAGTTTGTGTGTTGGTAGTGTGTCTAGAAATGTTTTAACTTCTTTGTACTTAAATTTGTTACTGGTTTTACTACTTACAAAATCTTCCTTTACTTGTTTTCAAATTTTACTCAAAGAACTGTAAGCCACAGGACTCTCAGGGTTGTAATACAAATCCCTTAGATACAATTCTTTATTATCATCTTTTTCAATGCTTTGATTTTCATTGCCTTGATTTGCATCCATTTAAATGGGTGAAGTATTTATTCACGAGCCACATTACATGCTCATCTCTGGTGTCACCAATTGAGGTAAGACACATTTTGTCCTTGACCTCTTAGAAAAGGAGTATCGGCGCAAGTTCCAGAACATAGTAATTTTCTGTCCAACACATTTCAATAATAAGACATATGAAAGGAAATGGATTTACCAAGACAACAACGTCTACATAATTAATCCTGAAGCAGTGGCAAGTAATTTGGACCTTGTTCTTAAATTTGCTACTCTAACCTTCAAAGGAACAAACACATTATTTTTAATTGATGACTATGCTAATTTGAGATACACAAGGAAGAAGGTGTCTGAGTTATGTAATATTGCCTTTTCCAGTAACTGTCTGGTTACTAGTTCAAAAGTACAATTCAGTCGTTAAAGACTTCAAAGAGATTATCAGGCTCGTAGTCCTGTTTTTAAACAAGGATGAATCAGCTATGAAAAATGCCTTAGAAGAAAATAGTGTTATTCCTAAAGACAAACGACAGTATTACATAGAAGAACATAAAGTTAAAAAAGAATCAAAATTAATCATAAGGTTGCAACATCCATTTGGATTTACTCTCCCTTCCTCTTTCTAAAAAAAAGTAATAGACCCCTAATCCTAAACCTAGGACAATCCATAGGTACTCATATTTCTTCATTTCATCACTAGGTTGATAGTAGTCACTTAATTTAGGTTTCTTAGGTAATGTTATTGGTTTATCAGGGTGTAAGTGACTGTAAAGAGTAAGCGCAGCGTCAGTATTATTAAAATCAATAGCAGCCTGGTTCTCTCTCTTTATTTCAATGTTAACGAAGTCAACTGAATTCTTTCTATGTTCTTCATATTCCTCTGATGATTTATTTAACTCTTCCATAGCCCTATTATGTCTTTTAGTTTCAGCTTGGTAACCGTTCTTGTCTAGTGCCTTAAAAAGGTAACCAGTTCCTGTGAATGCTAATCCGTTGACTAAAGCGCCTCCAACCATCATAGCAATACCTGTCATTTAATTAGCTTGAATTCCCTTTATCAACAATTGATATCTTACATCAAAACCATTAAGGTCGATAAGGTCACCGTATTCATATGTTAATTTAATCTCTATTTTATTGAATCTTGATTTACATGGTATTTTTATTGGTTTAGCTTTCTTTATCGGTCTAATGGCCAGAACATCTGACGGTTCCCCGTTATCAAGTACTCTATCATTGTTAATCATGTCACAGTGTAAAACAAAATAGTTTATTGGTCTGAAATTCATTGGATAATCACTTGCGACCAAACCATCTTGAGAAGAATGAGGCCATTCAGAACGTTTAAGTGTCAGTTCGTGGATGGACCATGCAAAATCTGCAAAAAGTGCTAAGGTGGGGGTTGAACAGAACCGGCCCGTATATTGACCATAAGTTGAACCTAAGGCATGATGATGATTGCTGAAGTGATTCCTCGATTAATCACTCAGAACAGGAATAAGGGACCGAAACGTTTTTGGCCCTTTTTTAATAAAAAAAGCAGTTATTTCTCTGCAAAATATGCTTGTTTATTTTGATTTTTTCCAGCTTGAATGCAAAACAAATATAATATATCATATAAAAGTATGAAAGTGGGATTGTAAAGGAATAATTTCATGGTAGTCTGAATTTTTTGGGGGTGGGGGTTTACTGCCAAGACCCCCCTGAAAAGGGTCTTACCCTCTAACAGTGAAAACAACGCAGTACTTCATGACGAAAATCTCATCTTCTGCGGGGGTGAGGCCAATGATGTTTGGTTTGGAGTAAAGGTTAAAAATTTTGCAATTATATGCCGAAAACAAAACCTTGCCCGCGGTTTTAGTTTTTTCATAGTATGTCCTCAAAGAACCCATATTTTCCCACTCTTGAGATAGTTCCACTGTTTCACAACAGGTGGCACTTTTTCATGCTATTGCCTTATAACCTATTTTTGAGAGTTTACGGCATGTGGAAGGGGTTTCAAATGACCATCATCGTCATATAGGAGTGTAGGATCCAATCCTCCCCTCATCCCCACCCCAAAAAGGGGTAAAATAGGGCTCGGACATCGGCTGGCATAGCCACGGCCCATGTGGAATTAGTCCACAGACGTTTATGAGAAAAAAAAACCAACTAAAACACAGGTTTCAGTCATTCATGCCATTATGGCCATGGAAAGTCAAGAAAGCCCGGCTCTTCATGGTCTAAGATGTTCATTTTTTGCTGTATCTAACTCGTATGATTGTGAACTAATGAAAAAAATATCCAGGTGATGTCAGTGTGGTACCCTTGCACCAGTGCACGAAGGATGTGAGACGGCATTTGAAAGGTTTGCACACTGCAGTTTCTACTGTACTGTGCATTCTCAGATTCTGAATGGGAACTGAGTGATTGCCCTTCGTTCAGGACATTTCGACTTGCAAAGCCCTTTGTTGAGAGAAAAGACAATATGCCCTTACCATCGCTATAGATTGGGTTTGTGTTGGACGTCCCCCAGGAAGTGCCAGCACCCTCTTCACCGATTATGCTCAACGAGGAAAACGTACCGCGGTGTCGGTAGTGTAACTTCCAGGGAAGTCTACGAAACGCGGAACGTGCTGTTGCCGGTTGGGTCAGGTAAGCATTGCCGATTAAAATGTCGTCTTGTTTAGGCCTACGATTTATCTAAAAAATATGTTTGTCAATTTGGTCTCGAGTAGGCCCTCGGCCCGATGGTACAGTTAGTTGCTTTTATTCCCCCAATTAATTGAGTTTGAAAGATCGGGTAATGCCTGATATCATGACATGAATGACACTGTAACGTAAAGTATTTTATATATTTTTCAGGGATTTGTAGAGATTGCATACAGCAACACAATGAAGAAAAGAAGGGTTCCCTTGGCTCCCAGGCCCAGACATTTCTAGAGGTAAGATTCATAATGTACTTTCAAGTTCATGAACATGATGAATTGGCCCTTTCGAGGCAGGCAGAGAGGGCCCGACCACCACAATTATAGACCTAACAAACAAATGACTGCATACCAAGGCCATTGTACGCGCCATTGCTGAATTTGTTGTATTTTTATAATAAATTCAAGTTGTTCTGACAGGTCTACCTTTGGAGCAGTACAGCTGAAATCATCAATTTCTTCAAAATAAATCTGAAAATATTTGCTGAAAACAGCTTCTTCAAAAAACCAAACAGCTTCCCTAAATTGAGAAATTCTAAAACTCTGGAAGCTGTTTTTGGCTCCAGAAGCAAAAAGCTTATTTTCATGCCTTGAATGTCTTTGTAACTTGAATTTCACCTCCACACTGATCTGTTTACAGCCTCTCCCTTCAACATCAACTGGTAGGCACACTGTGCCAGCTCCATCAAAGGTTGCTACATGGCAGTGGTAGAAATTCACTAAGAGGTTATGGTGGAGAGGTTGTCATGGCAAGGCGTAACAAAGTTCACTAACTTTGTCTACCAGCATGATGGGCTAGAGGTAACATGTGGTTACAAGATTGGTACTCCACAGCGCTTTTCCTACAAGACACTGTTGAAGAACAAGAAGGCACAAGACACAACCAAAGTGGCCTTTGCTGTGGAGTATGCGCGTCCAAATACCCTTGCTGGTACTCTTGGGCAGTCTGCAGTAACTATGGCTGTTAGTGTTACCATTACTTGTTTGGAGCCGACCTACAGCAAAACCTTCAAAACCCAGGAGGACCTTGATCTCCATATTGCTGCAGGCAAGCATTCTGTGGATTCGATCGACACGAAGTTTGACACAATTGCTAGGAAGTGGGCCAGTACGGTATCAGACGTCACAACAACGACGCGTCCCATGATGACTGGAGACTCTGATATGTCGCCTGCAACCAATCCTGTTCCTGCTGGATGGGCGGTGAAGGCTCCACGACAGAGCAAACGATTTGCTCAACAAGTAAAGGACTTCTTGTTTGAAGAGTTTATGCGAGGTGCCAAAACTGGCAAAAAGGAGAACCCTGGCCTTGTGGCCAAAAAGATTAAGAACCAATTTGAGAGGGATGATTGGCTGACCACCCAGCAAGTCAGTAGCTATTTCTCGCGTCTTGCTGCCCAGGAGAAATGCGGGCGTTTGACAAGAGAGACAGCGGACAAGTACTCCGAGGATGACCACCAGTTGGCAGCTTCAATGATGACGAGGTCCAAGCAGCGTGCTGAGATCATTGAACAAATTGATTTGTAGACTGGGGAAGATTACATGTATTGAACAAATTAGAATAATATTTTGGTACGTTTAGGTATGTGTGATTATAATAATGCTGGAGATTGTATTCACATGGTTCATTATTTACTCGTCCCAGTATCGCACATAACGCACATAAGCATCATTGTCAAAACTTGTCACTGACTACTAGTATTCCAGTTCCTTATACCCAAGCCACTTACATGCACATAGTTCTCGAAACTTGGATGTCTTTATTATTTCTTTTTGTACATAATCAAACTTAGTTTATTTATCATGTCTGTAATGAGTGCTTGAAGCTTGAATTGAATGCCTTTATTATTTTGTTTGTACATATTTCAAAAACATTTTCTGTCATGTCTGCAGTGCCTGAAGTTTGGGTGCCTTTATTATTTCATTTTGTACGTATCAAAAATATTTTCTGTCGTGTTTTTAGTGCTTGAAGCTTGAATGCCTTCATTTAATATTTCATTTTGTACATGGATATCGAAAATAAAAGTCTGTCATTTCTGTATAAAAAAATAAACATAGTAGATTTGTATTGAAAAACAAAAGGTTTCCTTTTGTTTATCTGTTGCATAGAAATATGCCAATGAGAAGCAAAATGTCAAGCTCAAGTACATTACGCAAGGACTGCCAGCTTATTGCCTTGATGTTGGAGGCAGCAAGAAGAAATCTCATCTTCAGAGGACTTGGCCCTAGCCTGGGTCGTCAAGTGACTGGAAATAAGAAAATCCCATAAATTTCGGACTCTAAATGGGAAGAACAAAGGATTTCAGGATATTCTGGTTTCCTCCTACATTGTAGGTAGGCCTACATTTCAGCCATTTATTCTCCCATGTTGTGCATCACTGTTGAAAAATATCATCTGGCCAAAGTGGAATGAAAATTTAGTTTTATAAGTTGACAACAGATGGCAGCACTGTATGAATTGTGCTAAAAGGCCTATGAATGAACTTACGTAAGAGGACCACCACTCATAAACGATAATCGCGGGCAAGGATTTTCTTTCAGATTGTGTAAGCATGTGTCCTGCCTGTAATCCCTGGCAAGTCACATGATCTGAATACCCGCAGAAGCCGGGTAAATGGGCCCTGAACATGGGCATGTGAAGATGGGCCTTTTGGGGGTAGGGGGTGTGGTTTTTGCCATTTCTCCCTTATGCTACCAATATCTTTTATGACCTTCTATGGAAAGGTAGATAATATGATAGGAAAGGACCTTGCCAAGTTGGAGTAACACAGGTAAAACTGTTTTTTTTCTATGAGTACTCAATGAGGCCTCTTGAAGTACATGAAAAAATGGCCACCCGCTGGGCCCTGAAACTATCGAGTCTAAATTTGGGCATACCCCTGAATCGAATTTGCTCATATTTTATATTCTTTATAGTTTAGGTATAGGTATAGTTTAGGTATAGGTATGTCTCCACCAAATTTCATTGATTTTGGTGGGACACCACCTTAGCACATTTTGCATGGTCCAACCACGAACTGACACTTAAAACCAAACAGTTCATTACTTTTATCCATAAACATAATTTGATATCTATTCTCAAATCTTCTCTTAAGTAAGTGTACGATAGTCTTACCAGTGAGTTCTTCTAAATCAAATCTAACAGCATATCTACTTAAGATAATTGTTCTAAGTCATAAAGACCATCAGGTATCATAATAAGTATCATGTATTTATCTCTTATCTGGATTTTGTTGTTCTTCCCAGCTTCACTTATGTTGTGAAAGGAACAAGGTATTCATGCATAAGTTAAACTAATACTAGATGCATTCTGAATTTCTTTGTTGAGATTAATAACTAAATCACTTGAAATCTGTTCTGGGTATTCGCTAGAATCAATGTTTAACACAGTTTTCATTTTATTTAACTTAATGTAAAAGTTACTTCATTATGTTTCTGGGTAAGATACCTTGGTCATAAAGGTACTCTAATGTTCCACCCAGTTTAAGAATCTCTTCTAGGTTTGCATAACTTGGTGAACCAATGTTAATTCTTAAAAACCTTCTTAGTAAGTAAGCATAACCAATAGTTGTTGTTGCTAATAGTACACTTTGATACAGAGTATTGATTATGTCTTTCTTTCCTGGGAATCGAACTCTGCTCTCTGGACTTTGTTCTGAAATAATGTTGTAAAGAAGCAATCTGTGAATTCTGGATGTTTACCTGAGTATCAGAAACAACGAATATGTGCATTTTGTATGGTCCATTTCCTGTTTCTTTTGTTATTGATAACTGGATTCCATCCTTTGTGTTCTGAAGTCTCTTACCAGAACTGTGGATCTCAAGTCCAACCACAACCCGTAGTGATTTGAATCACCATAATACTTCTTCATTGTCATGTAACAGTCATGAGTTTTCTTTAAAAACCTCTGACATGAAGTGTTTTTTTTATCTCATCCCATTGATCCATCATTCTCATTCCTTCTGGGAACACCTGATTAGAAACACCCTCTATTGTAATCTGTACTTTAGTGATATTTGGGTTTTCAAACATCTCAGAAACTCTAGATCCATCGGCATAATCAGACACGAATAGAAGCAATATGCCTCTAATTGACATCCTTGGAAAATTTATGTTCTCGTTTATTAATGTTTCATTTGAAGTAACATCGACTGTCTTAAAATGGTCTACCCAATCGTAAAATATTGAAAATCCAGAGTTGTATTGATACTCAGTTGACTTGCAATCATCTTATTAGATAATGTGTCATACTCAAAACAGATATTTTCAAGTTTGTAGTTCATAGATACAGTTTTATCTGTTACTATTATTTCCTCCTTGGGTGCTAATGTAATCTCAATAATCACATCCTCGGAAATTGGAAACTTGTAAAATGGAGCATGGTTGTGGAACAGTTCAAAATCTAATGGTATCTTGTATTTGCTACCAAACACTTTCTTAAGTGTCTTTTCATCACTAGTTTCACCAGTGACATTAGCTTCAGTTACACCAGATCTTAACTTCCTTAGATTGTCTGATTGAATACCTTGAAACACCCTATCGTTTCTTTCCTCTTCTGTTAACCACAACTCTTTAAATGTTAAATAATGATTGTATTCGTTTAGATCAGATACCTGTTCTGTTCCCCAATTAATTACCATCTTTGATATTTGGTTTCTACCGAGGTTATTAACCACACTGTTTTTGGAATCCCCGGAAATGGTGACATCAGCAGAAAGATAAGGAGATTTTTGTACAAAGAATGTATTCTCTTCCAATGCCGGTATTCTAACATACAGTGTTCCTTTGGATTAGCAGTTCAGGGGTTATGAGTGATAATGTGATGTTTTTTTATCAGCTTTCAAACCAAGTGGAATATTATGTACTCTATCAGTGTTTAATAAATATCCTGTTGCCATTCTATTTATTATTAATGTAAAATCATGAGTCACCATATTAAGAAGTAATAATGAATTTTTACTTCTTACTATTACTGAGCTATCAAATCATGATTCAATATTACTTCTTAATACTTCTACATTCATTTACTGCTCTAAATCCACCTATCAATCCATAGATTATTGAACCAATAATACTAATCAATGTTATTATCATGTGCTCAGTCAGAAAACCAACAACACTAGCCACTGTTTTCAATAGGAATGAGACAATAGACCCGATTATTCCAGGTAAAGCAGAAGCTGCTTTCTTAGCCAGTTCCTTAAGCCAATTAGCAAACTTCTTGAAACCTTCTTTTACTTGATCTGGTATTGACGGTTTTGGATTAGGATCTGGTTTAGGGTCTGGTTTAGGATCTAGTCCTGGTCCTGGTCCTGGTTTAGGTCCTGGTGGTGTAGGTTTAGGTCCTGGTGGTGTAGGTTTAGGTCCTGGTGGTGTAGGTTTAGGTCCTGGTGGTGTAGGTTTAGGTCCTGGTGGTGTAGGTTTACGGACATCTTTTAAAGTGTTACTGATGATAAAACCAAGAGTTGTGAAGATCATAACTACAGATGATATTATGGCACCAATGGTTAAACTGTCACTCTTAAAAAGTAACTTAATTCTATCATTTAGTGAAATAGTTGAATCTGGTTTAATTAATACATCTTTTATTAAACGTTTAGCACTTTCAGTTTGTGACTCCCTCTCACTGTCAATCCGCCATACCTTTGCTTTTTCTTCATACAGTTTGTCTTCTAGTTCAGTTATTTCTTTTTTCAACTCGTCTATTTTTCCAACATCTTCTTCTACCGGTATTACATAGTCTCTTTGTAAATTTTCAAGCTGTTCTTTTAGTTCCATTATCTGCATATCCTTTTCCACTTTTACTGTAGCAAGAATATCACCAGCCTTTTTTAATCCTTTAAGTTCCCTAAATGCATACTCTGTGAAACCTAATTCTTTAAGTTCATCATCAGTTGCATCAATCAACCTATATATTGGTTTGGGTGATTTAATAACTTCATCGATTTCTGTCTGTGTTTCACCTGATAATAAATGTTGTCTTACAGATGCTGGTCCTTCCATAGGCACTGTTGTTTCACCTGGAACATATGGTCTTGAATCTGGTTGGATCATTTCTTTAATCTTGTCAGCAAAAGTTACACCAAATTCTTTTGATAATGTACTTTCAGAATAGAACTTTCCTTTAGTACCATAGGTTAAAGAAATTGCCTTTACCATTTTTTTCTTCTTCACATCTTCTGATATAATATCTATTTCTTTCATTTTAGATTTTTTTTTTTCTTCAGTAAAACTAGAGAGTTCCTTTTCATCAGGTAAATGATAAAGTTTATTATTTTCAACATAAATACGTGGTGCTAGATTACTCAGTTTTTTATCGTCATAATTCCAATATGATCTTTTCAATGCTTTATCAAGTTTAGACTCAATTTCTGTGTAAATTGATTCTTGTATCACAAGATATGTTGCGATACCTCTTGCTCTTTCTGGTGTAGAGAATTTATTCTCAATAGTTAAATTACTTACATTTGTGCTGTAGCTTGTATCACTAGTTTCACGAATTCTATTTCAAATATTAGCATCCATACTTTCATCAATAGTTTCAGTTGGTCTAAGACCACCCATTTCCCCCATTTCAAAATCTTCACCTCCCTCATACATATTTATTATTGCTGAAATTATCTTATCAGAAATTATTTCATCATAAATTATCTTATCAGAAATCACATATTTTGTTATCACATAAATTGCTGTCACATAAATTGTTATCACATAATCATAAAAACAATAAATGTTCCAGAGACTGCATACATCATGAACTTAATTGTATCATGCGTTTCATTGTCATTTTTAATAGTGAAAGGAGTAACAATATCCTTAATAGGAACATCAGTACTAGTTCTGTCTATTTTCTTCTACAGTCGTCTTAAAAGGAGGATCATGAACTTTATCAACATTAGTCTTAACTTTTATTTTCTTAATACTGTCTCCTTCCATACGTGGTGTTGCTACTTTCTTCTTTTTATTGATATCGTTAATACCAGGTTAAGCATTACTTGGAGCTATCAAGATGTTATTATTGTAGTTATCTATCTTACCTACATTAAGAACAATGTTTGACCCTATGATGTACAGGCCAGGTCCTATTACAAAATCTAGTCTTGTATGTGTTTTGGTGACAGCATTCTGATATCTTAGAATTGAGGTCAGAATATCCACATGTTTATCAATTGCATCCTTTAGCAGCTTTTTAAACTCCATCTGAGCATCTAATTCTGTCCCGGGTATTCCAACTATCGGTGTTCTAGTTTCTCCCTGTGATCCCAAAAGACAGTACACAAATGCCCTGATAGAGTCATTCAATCTCTCTATCCCTGGATTCGAAAAACCTGATGATTCAATAGTCATAAACTGTTGATATGTTCGACATGGTTTCTGTTCTATCATATCAAATACATTTTTATGTCTACTGACATGATCCTTGATGAAGGTATCTGGATACTTAAAATTAGACATACCTACATCCCAATCAGACTTAAACATTGGTGGCATTCTGTTCATATACACTTGCATCATAAAGAAATTAATTTTCGAATTATTGATGTAATAACCTGGATCTGTTATCTTCGGATCGTAATCCGGTACACTCCAGGAAGTCCACCCCTCATTACTTTTAAACACTGATAAATCATATTCATCATTTAGCTTAAACTCACTCAATAACTGTTCTAGTTTATTATGATTTATGCTATTGTTAACTTCATTGAAAAGTTTTCACCTGGTAAAGGAATTTGCAACATTTTCATGATTTTACAAATTTGATAATAAGCATGAAATCTGTAAAATGGTCTTATCATTGTATTACTGTGGTTTAAATGGTCATCAATTGAAATCCGACAACCAATTGTTGCAAACCATACAGCCAGTTTAAATTGATTCTGGTAAAACGATAGTGGATTATTTATCAGTCCTAGACAATCCTTACTATTTTTTAAACTTATTAAACCAGGAGTTACGTTAAATTATTTTAGAGAGAAAAAACTATTAGGGGTAACATGGTTATTTACCTGATGATATGTTGAAAAGCACTATTATTCCAATCGTTAAAAATGGTAAGAAGTCAATATGGGACTCAGCAAATTACAGGGTTATAGCCCTAAATAGCCCTCTTTGTAAATTGCTAGAAACAATCATACTTGAGAAATGCAAGGAGCAATTGATGTCGTCTGATATGCAATTCGGTTACAAAGCTGGTGTTTCTACTACAAATTGTACAAATGCGGTTAATGAAATTATACAGTATTATCTAAATGGTGGAGGACAAGTTTACGCTATGTTGCTTGATGCGTCCTAAGCTTTTGACAGGGTTGAATACACCAGGCTCTTTCGACTACTAATCAAGAAAAATATAAGTTTATTTTTAAACGACAACAACGCATTTCAAATGCATTCCATGATGACGTCATCCTCCACAAAAAGGTGGTTTCTGGAACTACTGGCAAATTGCTATCAATTAAGTCAGCTGGGACGAGATTGGCAGTTGGAAGGGTAAAAATTGTGGAAGGAACGCACCCGATTTCACGCGGTACTTGCACAGTGATTCCACGGTTTAGTACTGACTATTCCATGGTTTAGCACAGGTCACAGGGTTTCACTGATTCCAAGTTTTATCAACTACCGTTCATATGACTTGGTGTGATGAGGGAATTACCTCCGTCTCCAAATGCTATACTCACTTTCTGTTTAATTGGGCGTGCATAAGAGGTCACTGGTCTAAAATGCTTTGCTGAGTTTTCAGAAATCTCCTGCATTTGTCCGTCACCTGTTCAGAAAGCATTGAGTCCTCTGCCATATGTCTGCCATTTTGTTGAGTTGGCCTTGTCGTCGTGTGAACCTTAAGCTACCCCCCCCCCCCCCCCCCATGCAACCACCCCGTTCATAAACTCTCCTGCCACTAGCTCATTAAAAATCACGTTAAACATGTTAAAGTTTAAGATTATAATACAGTGATGTCAATGGAATAGTTTCATGACATACTAATTCTTTTTACAACAATACTATATGTTGTGATTACTGTTTATATTGATACTCGTAGATGAAGATTACTCGTATTTCTTCTGTTGTATGACCGGAGGTGATGGAGGCAAGTCGACACAAACAACGAGCAATTATCGTTTCAGCCGATTTTAATCGCTCATATGTGGGGCACTTCCAAAGGGCATGCTGCCAGTTTGATACATTGCCCCTCCAGTGAGTCGTGCCCAAAGTTTGATTTCTGTATAAAATTGGCATTTTAAGGGTTAAAGCCTCGATACGCAGGGTACTTCGCCTTTATGACCCGATATCACTGAGGACCGAGTATTGCAAATGAAGCAAGTAGAATATATACATGAATTTGTGTGAAACCATCCATCCAGTTCAAACAAAAACCAGAAAAGGTTTAGTCCGACAAAAACTCCATCAAGTTCTGAAATTTTCACTTTAAAATACGCAAAAGAGAAGTGCCGTTAAGACCAAGGAGGATACCGCGGTGACGTCACATCACGTGATCCTGACCCATATTAGTGATCGCTATGGCCAATCAGAATCAGTCTACTGACAGCACCAGCACTGAACACATCTCCATGTCTCACTGTCTGGTGCGCTCCTGTACACAAAAACACCAATAGACATGAAATATTGCAATACCTAGTGTGGATTCTTCCTGTGTAAAATAAAATTTACAGAGCAGATTAACTTCCACGAATAAAAAAGACGTTTGGCGTGGCCAAAGTGCGGAAATAATGTCTCCGCTAAAATACACTACGAAATACACTAGGCAATACACTACGCAATATACAGTAGAGATGCAGTTGAGTTTGTTATTGTTTTGACTTAGAAGCCCGCCCATATCATAATATATTCATGTATTCATGAAGTATGAACTCATTTCTGTCCCATACAACTCTAAGAACAGTCAATGTCTCCTTAAATCATCACCGAAACCGCGATATCCGCAGGAAGATTTCGTTCTAGTGTCCGAAAATGCATGATCTTACAGGGGCGCTAACTCGACAAATAGAGGGGATCTATGGGGATCTATGCGAGTTTTAGGTATTACAGGTCTCGAACTTGTAAAATCTGTAAACATGCCTCCACATCCCATTATGATAATGAAGAGATTGCCCCATATCTGGGAGACTGTTTTGAAACCATCGCTAATTTTGGAAGATCGGTGCCTGCTATTTGGTTTAAAAAACCTTATTTTTCCCCATCAAAACAGCACTTTTCATTATTCAAATGATAGCTTATTGTCTGAAGACTTATTTCATAGCAGAAAAGTACTAATAACTCTGACTTGATGCGAAATATCTAACTTTTTTGATGACTTGATTTTCCCTTGGCCGTGGATCGAGTTTGTTTACAATATGCAGCGCCATCTTGGAAAAGCCGTGACGTCACCGCGGTATCCTCCTTGCGTTAAGACTTAAAGTTGGGACTTTTTTTTCGTTTCAAAGTCATGATTTTCAGTTTTGGACATTTTTGTATCGGCCATGTTACCCCAGTCAGAGAAATACGAAAGAACCATTCGAATATTCTCAATAAACGGCCCACATCCCTTCTTTGGAATGGTGTCCCTAATTACTCCACAGTTACGTTGACAAATATGTTGTAAATCTTTCTCATAGTGTGACTTTGATGGCCCTTTTCAAAACCAAGTGAATGTTTACAATCCAACAAAACGCTAAGAAAAACATTCCATGGGCTCTATAGGAATTTGCAATTATGCAGTTTGCTGCACTAAACTTCGTTGATAAGAGAAAACATGTTCGGTTTAGATATAGTCAAAAACTTTGAAGCCCAAAAAATATTCAAACTTAAAGTCTTCAGCACACTTCCCGTATTTAACGTTGGAAAGTTCAGAGCACGAAATGTTTTTGTGGTGGCTTGGACATTTTCTGGTTTATATTTGAAACTAATAGATGGTTGGCACGAATCTCCATGTCAGCTTTCTACTTGCCTTATATCTTCAGTCATATAAAAGTATAAAGCATAAGTACATGAATAAGCGACATTACGTTGGCATGGAAGCGTTAACAATTGCGTGTGCAGTAATTTTAAACGATCAATAAACTGTCCAAATAAAAAGGTCAGTTTAGAAAAAAAGAAATTAGTAGTTTGGTGTGATAATCCGATGTCGTATATTGCGAGGTAATCACCGACGAATAAGGGTCTTTAACAGTAATGGCTAAATGATAATGTGATTGACAGCTATTTTGCCGTTTTGTTGCCTAATGCACCAACCGAGCAGCAAATATCATGAACCATTTATTGATACTGCGGTTTATTTACATATGAATAAAAAGGTGATGGCATCCGGTGGTTTTAAGATTTTGTCTGTTCAGAGGCTGCAGTAATGACAGACTGACGTTTTTACTGTTAATTTCTGAAGCACAGCGCTACTAATATAAAACGCGCTACTAATACAAAACGCTATGTCGACGCACCAGGCTATCTCCGCTTTTACTTGCGAAAGTGTGGCGCGGAAAAAAGTGTACAATACACTGACGCGAGCTCGAGGAATCGCTCTGATACGAACTTGGCTAAACTCGATTCACACTGATAGCGACCGTCAACGGTGTCATATAGACGCACGCATACCATGCATTGCAGATCGGGTAAAATCCTAAAATAACATTTCTTTTTATAACACACTTAATGAGGTTAATGTTTATTTCTTAATGCTTATTTGGAATCATCAAAGACCAACGCGTTAAATAAACGCATCGATTGTCATCAACATAATTATGATAGGGGAAGAGCCTGCCCGGGAAGGACACTCAATAATTGAATTGCCTCTGCATGGTTCGCATAGATGACTTTTTACAAAAGATAGGCAACGTCATATCTTATCCGCCTCCTAAGTTTCATTGTGGAACTGACAACTATCATAAATATTGAGCACGCTGATCATAATTGTCGGACTTATCGCGCCCCCTGCAAACCAACATGTAAATAACCGTTTAATAGATTTTACTGTCGAAAGGTATCGAAAAACTGACGAAAGGTCTCGGAATTCAAGAACTCGAGACTTTACGAGAGGCATCGCCACTGAGCGTGTAATCCGATTAGGCGTCCCTGTACTTTACGAGTGATTTACGAGAGATTTCGTGAGCGATGCAGATTTCGAGAGTTTTCCGAGAATAAAACGAGAGTTGGTGTTCGTAGTGACTATCGCTGTGATGTACAGGCCTGGTCATGTATTTCTGGTAAAGAGTAGGATAAATGTTACCTTGGCTATCACGGTGGCTTTACGAAAAAGAATATTGTCCACCAACCTATGACCAGGCGAACTTGACACACATCAGGCCTATTTTGGACCAATTTTACACCATTTCAAGGGCCAGACGCTTCATAAAATGGAATTTTCAACGATAAAACTGTCGCCTACCTTAAATACGAAGTAGTCAGCCTGGGTGGATTGAGAGTACCGAAGTGAAATGCGTGGCAGCCGAAAGCAATATTTATAGCGTTATCGACTTTAATATGACGAGATGTGACATATCATCGCGATTACGCGGTATTCAAGTTTAAGTGAATTTGAATGATGTATAAAAAGTAGAGACCGACGCATTTTCCAAATAGGTCAAGTGTTTATTTAATTTACCCATTCTTGTTGCAGCTTGCTTGTCCGTTCAAAACGTAGCCAACACATAATTTATGACTTGTGATATCCTATAACACTTGAACATTACCAGAAGTAACATACATCCCAGCGAACCTGATTAACTACATTACATCCTCGCATAGCTTGCCGTCTGACCCAGGCCTGATTCGAAAATTTCGAAAAAGCTGAACTGCATGAACAAAAACAGAAGCGTCCATGTTTTCAAAAAAGACCACCGCGCCCCAGCAGCCAGGTGGCCGAGAGAAATCCAAACGTCCGAAACACCCTTCAGAAGTCTGCCAGAAACATGATAACATGATAGTCTTCGGCGAAACAGTGCCGCTGCCGTCAGTCTGTAGCAGAACATCGGAAGTGCTGGATCATGAGTGTAAGTACATGTACAAAAGCACGAATGCCATGTCCAAGCATGCGGGCGGCCTACCATGTACATGCACGTACGTGCGTGTGTCCTGATGATAACCTGAAAAAACAAACGATACAAGTTAGAATTATAGAAATAGAAATAAATGAAAACAATCCCCTTCCATGCCACATTAGCACATACACTTGCACCGCTATTTGGGCAGGCGGTATTTGCACCACGCCACCACGGGCACCACGCCACCACCACGCCACCACGCGAACAGGCGGAGCGATCATAATGACGATATCAAAATAGCGGTCGATTCATTGGATCATGGTTTCTTGGAACAATTATAGATGGCGTTGGCTGCTATCCTAGCTTCTCTGATGCCCGTTCTTGGGATTATTGGAATAAAGGCGTACGCCAACTACGGAAATACGTACTGAATTACCGTTGAGTAACTAGACCTTCTCCAACTGACGACTGACCTGCAAAAACCATACGAGTACGAGTGAGTTATATAGTCTCCCTTTAAAGGGGTGGCCGTTCGTTTGGGTGGGGTGGGTTGGTGGGGAGGGAGGAGTTAGATTTATCACTCACTCGAACACGTGTGCATAGTTTCAACATACTGTTGTGTGAGAGACCCTTATTGGCGACTTTGTGTAACTGTATCTTGCCTACCTAGCTGTTGCCTATAGTTTACTATTAAAGGGGGACTATGTAGGAGCAGGGGGTCAAATTGGTCAACGTTAGCTGACTTATAAACAGAGTAAGGGCATTAGGTCTTATTTGATTCATCACTGAATGTATCCCTGTTACAGGCGTGACTAGGTTAGGACAAACTGTGAGAGGTGAGAGACTCACTGGCTACTTTGTGTAACTTTATGTTGCCTACCAAGATGCTGCCTATAGTGCCCCTTTAATGGACATGTCTCGAATCTTATGCATTCTTTAGGGAAGGTGAATCACTAGGCTTCCCAAGCCAACAAGCTTGGGAATTCTTCTTCTTATCTTCAATATTGTGATCATTATTATACATTGTATATTATTATTAAAATCGACGCGCCCGCCTGACCTTTGAAGACTATACTGACTTTCAAATGACTGTAATACGTCTACGATGTATAAGCCTGGGCCCATATTGCTATTCATGAAATCCCATCAAACAATAGAACAGGGCCCGGTTGTTCAAAAGAATTTCATTGATGTTAAGTCAAATATCAACGTTAAATTCCTTAACTTGGCGTTAGCTAACTTGGCGTTAAATTTGGGTTGTTCAAAACAACGCTAGGGTAAACTAACGCTAATGTTAGTAAATATTGCATCTTGGTTCACTGATGTTAGTTGCCATGGTAGGTATAGATAATCAAGTTAAAGATAACGTTAGATTTAACTTAGGGTTTTAGGTAAGTTAAATCTAACGTTAAAGATAACGCCAATGTTAGGCTAATATTGTTTGAACAACTCAAAATAAAACTTGACGCTATCTTAACGCCAAGTCAGGAATTTTAACGTTAATTTATCTTTAAAAATGTATTTCTTCTTTTGAACAACCGGGCCCAGGACTTTTAAATAGTGGACTATATTTACTTTCACACCAGTGTCACAGTCTTCATAGTGTTTAAAGGGACGCTATAGGCAGCAGCTATGTAGGCAAAATAAAGTTACACGAAGTAGCCAATAGGGGTCTCTCACCTCTCACAGGACGTCGAAACTATTCACACATGAGACAATACACCTATAGGCAAGATGAGCCCGTCAGGTATTTGAAATCACTGAACCATTGTCGAACAATAGGGCGGGACCTTTAAAACAGGTCACAATATTTACTTTCACATCAGTGTACCAAATAGGCCTTCAATGCATAAGCGTACATGCCGTACAGGACCTTTACCGGGGACAAGTCTATGTACAACACGAATTCGCAATAATAGGTCTCCGATCTATACTTTCTCCGCAGTGACAGTATTGTGATAACAATAATGGTGTGATAAGATCTCTCATGACATGACAAACGGTTGGACACGGATGTATAGCGGCTTAATAATAGCCCTGCTTTTTGCGAATGCCATTAACAAGTAATAAATACTCGTAAATCCCGTCAGGCAACAACGCAGTATACCAACATGAGAATATATGTATTGTGGTGGTAGGAATGTAGGTAATTCTAAGCTATTTTAACAAAAGCCCTTACAGGCCTTTTTGTCTCAAATTAGCTTAGAAACCCCTAAGAACCAGACACCACAATACATATATTCTATCATTCATGAAATGGTCAGTGAAGCGTTGCAGTGAAATGGTAAGGGAATACTAGAGTTCAATGGGTTAATGTAATCATGACTTACTGTATTCCAACAGAAAGTACACGTCAATAGCTTTCCAAGGATACATCATTGCAAATATCCATTGAGAAATGGCAGAGAAATGAACCATTGAAGTTCGCACATCTTGATAGTCCCAGCGTATTCCAATAAATGCTGTAGGCCTACAAGACAGCTGTTACAGTGATTAATCATTGTTGCTTGAATCTATTGAAAATAATGTTGACAGTGTCTGCATGTACATGGTAACATATGTTACCAAACAATACTCACGTCCCAAAGTATTACAATGGTCTATTGTTCGTTAATGCGTTAATCCGACAGAATTTCCAGACATTATTTTAACGACGCAAAAATAATTTTCAGCGCTGAAAATATTTTTCGAAAATTCTGTCGGATAAACGCATTAAGACACAATAGGCCTTTTCATGTCTTTGACAAGCAAAAATAATTAATGATTGCAACATCTGATATGGCCATTGTAATTTGCAAGCACAAATAATTAATGACTGCAACATCTGATATGGCCATTGTACAACTGAATATCACTATGGTTTAAAGGCAAATGTTATTCTGTCCATGGAGACATGATGTTAACGTCACACTTCCTCCATCTGGTGAGATTATTCCATTAAAATAAATGGCCTTTTTACTGTCTTCATTAACCAAAATTCAAGGAAAAAAATTCAAGTAAATTAAATGTATTATCCAATAGCAAATCAACATAAAAGTAAATTCACCTATGACTTCTTTAATTTAGAAGTAACTGTTAATACTAATAACTTCTTCAGACTACAAGAAACGAAGATAACACCTGGGTTTTTGAGCCTGAAAAATAAGAAAGACTGTCTGCGACTGGAAAAGAATCCATTATCGTTTTACCAGAACCAATTTAACATGGCTGTTTGGTTTGCTACAACAGGTTGTGGTATTTCAATAGACGATCACTTGAATCACAGTGACCCATTGTTAAGGTCAATTTACAGGTTTCATGTTTACTATCAAATATTGAAGATCATGAAGAATCTAGAGATACCAATTCCAGGTGAAAGTGATTTTAATGAGACAAACAATAACATTAACCATAGGAAACTAGGAGGGTTATTGAGTGAATTTGGTTTAAAAGACGAGTACGATTTCTCGGTGTTTGAAAATAACGGTGGTTGGAGATCATGGAGTGTACCGGATTACAACCCGAACATAACTGATCCCGGATATTACATCAATGATTCTAAAATCAATTTCTTCCTCATGCAAGTTCATGAAAATAGAATGCCACCGATGTTCAGTAAAGACTGGGATGCTGGAATGGCTAATTTCAAATATCCAGATATTTTCATCAAGGATCATGTCAGGAGACACAAGAATGTATTTGATGTAATTACACAAAATGAATGTCAAACCTATCAACAATTCATGATATTTAAATCAAATGGTTTCTCTAATCCTGGAATAGAGAGGTTAAATGATACAATAAGAACATATGTTTACTGTATTCTGGGTGCTCAGGCGTTGACCAGAACACCAATAATTGGAGTACCGGGTACAGAATTGGATGCACAGAAGGAATTTAACAAACTATTAAAGGATTCGATTAATCAACATCCTGATATTCCCACTTCAATTCAAAGATATCAAAAAGCAGTGAGTGACACTCATACAAGACTAGATTATGTAATATCACCAGGATTGTATGTCATAGGATCAAATATGGTACTCGTTATTGGTAAGCTGGATAACTACAATAATAACATTTTAATAGCACCAAAAAATGCTAAACCCGGTAAGAATGACATTAACCACAAAAAGACCTTACCACCACCACTGATGGAAGGAAATAGTTCTAAGAAAATAAGAGTTAAGAGTAGCGTTGGTACATCAATGACGGACTTCGTCCTGAGAGCAAAGCTCGAGACCAGTCATAAACCAAATAGTAATGTTGATACACCAAAAACAACTGAAACCTCAAAGAATACTCCTACTACTACTAAACTTGACACCAAAGTTGAGAAGGTGGATGATACTCATAAAACAATTAAATTCATGCTTTACTCAGTTGTTGGTACATTGATTGTTTTTATGGTTAGATAAATAAGTAATTATGGCTGAAGGAGGTGAAAATTATGAAATGGATGATTACGATTCACAATCATCATCATCATCATCAGGAACTTTTGAACAAATTCAAGAAATGAGAAAGGATGATTTAATTAATCAATATATTCACGCAAGATACAACACAGGTGAAATCAATAGAACTTTTCAAGATGACGGCACAACATACAACACAGGAGGTGAATATATCCAAATGGATGAGATAGATCCTAATACAGGTGAAATCAATAGAACTTTTCAAGATGACGGCACAACATACAACACAGGAGGTGGAAATCTTACTACTGAAACTTCATTCAGTACACCAGAAAGAGTAAGAGGTATTGTCCCTGAATTGATGGAAAAGGAGTTAAGTTACGATACAATAGAGGATAAACTTGATAAAGCATTGGGAGGATCAATCTGGAATTATGACAAGAAAAAATTGAGTAATCTTTCACCACACATTAGTTACAATGGAAACAAACTTTATTACAATCCGAGAAATTCTGAATTTGATTTGATAAAAGATAAACGAGGAAACAAAAATTTATTTGACTGGCGTAATAAGGATAAAACCATTATTACCAAGTTAATTCCTTTAACTAAGGATAATGGAAGCTTCTATGCTGAAGGCACATTAAAGACTAAGTTTGGTACTAGATTTGTTGACATGATTAGAGGTATGATTGCACCTGACCCACCAGTAAGGGAACCTACATTAGTAACCCCTGAAACACAGGCAGTAATTAATGAGGTAAACAGTTCAAACAAACCAATAGATAAACTGATAGATTCTAATGATGATGAACTTAAATCACTGGGTTTTACTGAATATGCCTTGAGAGAACTTAGAGGGTTAAAACAGGCTGGTGATAAACTAGCTGCAGTAAAGAGGGATAAGGACATGCAAATACAAGAACTAGAAAATCAACTTCATAATTTAACAAGAGACTATGTAAAGTCTGTAGAAGAAGATACTGAAGACACGGTGGAGTTGAAAAAGCAAATAGATGAACTAAATGACAAATTGCATGAGGAACAGTCAAAGGTATGGAGGTTAGACAATGACAGGGAGTCACAAACTAGAAGAATTAAACGTTTAATTGTTGATGTTCTAAAGAAACCAGATTCAACTATTCCTCTGAAGGACAGAATAAAGTTACTTTTTAAGACGTATGGTGTAACTATTAGCGCCATAATAACAGCTGTTGTAATGACATTTACAACTCTAGGTCTTAGTATCAGTAGTGCTTTAAGTGGTACCACTAAATCTGTAAAACCAACTCCAGGACCAGACCCAACTCCAGGACCAGACCCATCTCCAGGACCAGACCCAACTCCAGGACCTACACCAGAACCAGGACCAAAACCATCAATACCAGATAAAGTAAAAGAAGGTCTCAAGAAGTTTGCTGAATGGCTAAAAGAACTAGCCAAGAAATCAGCTGCGGCTTTACCGGGAATCATCGGTTCTATCGTATCATTTCTCCTGAAAACAATTGGTGCAGTTGTTGGCTTTCTAGCCGAACATCTGATCATAGCAGTTATTGCTATTGTGAGCTCCATAATTTATGGTTTAATTGGGGGTGTTAAAGCCTTAAAATCACGTAAAACAGTAAAATCATGTAAAAGGTCTTAGGTTACCTTCTATCAAAACAATGTTTAAAAAATAATTATTATGTAAATATGAATAAATACATCTCATTAAAAGACTATTATTCTAGTGAGTCGGACTTCGTCCTGAGAGCAGAGCTCGAGTGGAACAATGAGAATCTTAAAGGATACATTCGTCCTAGGGTTATGGATCGAGCAGAGCTCTCAGGACTGCGTCCGACTAGAAATTTTAGTGAAGAAAATGTCAGCAAGAATTATGACAGTGGGAAATTTGATAAGCCTACTCGAGCAGAGCTCTCAGGACGAAGTCTGACTGAGACAATCAAAGTAGTCCTGCCAAGAATGAAAGAATATGACGTCAGTACCAACACTAATGCTCAATTCTGCCGTAATTGTAAAAGGTGGACACTTTTTGAGTATCAAAAAAACTTGAATTCAGCAAGGTACGCAGCTAAAACTGTGAAGTATCAATTCTGCACCAATTGCAATTCGACTACTTACGACGATGATTTTAAAACTCTTGAGATCAATATTGACAACAAGACACGTTACTTTGACAGTATTCTAAGGAAACTTGGATGGAGTCGGCTGTCCGAATCGGCAGTTAAGTATTTAAAGGACTTTGTGGAAGGGTATTTACAGTGCTACTTTTCAAGTCACAGAAAATGTCTTAGTAAGCAGAGATATGAAAGTACTCTTCAGTCAGCCCTAAAAATGGGTATTAACACTCTCCCCTCTAAGTTTTGTAACCAAGGGTTACATGGTGAAGCCATGCTTTTTAAATTTCACTGTGGGGAATATGATTGGTTTCTTGCCATTGAATTTATTAACAGGGCAATTGGTAAACCGCAATTAACCGATGAGAATATCACTGACCTTAGACTAGTGTACTATGCTTTCCTTAGATTTCTGCATTACTGTGGTGTGAAGGTCACCATTAACTACAAGGTATTTTTACACCAAGCCTTTAAAACGCTGAAAATTGATTATGTAATATTTACACCTTTTTTAACCAACAAGGAGCGAGTAAATGATTTGGAGAGATTATGGTATGATTTCACTCAAAGTATTTTCTTCCAGAATTACAAGGTTGAGAAGGAATATGACCAGGATATTGACAAGCAGTTTGACGTTTTACTGAGTGCCAGTGCAGGTCGAGACATTAACTGCATCAGTAATATTAAGTTTACACCAGCCGGACTTTGTCCTGAGAGCACAGCTCGATTCGGACTACGTCCTGAGAGCATAGCTCGAGCTAGTGTTAAGATGCAATAAAGTTGTGAAAACAGCATTTTGCACTTAACAGTCATTTTTCCATAATTTTAAATGAATAATCAGCAAATGAATAGTCAGACATCTGCAGTGATTGAACAACAGATGAAACAGATTGGTGTTATGAGTCCTGAGAGCTTAGCTCGAGTTGGGGCTTCTAACCAACAGAACACTGGTAGTTACCAACAAAACAGAACTAACTTTCAACAGAACTGCTCTACAAATCAACAAGTTTCAAACAAGCAGTTGAATAGTTCAAATTTTGTTAATCCTAGTCAAGGAATAGTTAATCCCAGTCAAGGAATAGTCAATTCTAGTTGCCAACTAGGCTCAACTCGAGCTACGCTCTCAGGACAAAGTCCGACTAGCAATCAACAAAATTTGAACTATT